>NC_057396.1:7100930-7400930 GCF_019320065.1 Cervus canadensis
TACCTGCCTCCTGGGAAATCTGTTTGGAAGTCAAGAAGCAACCATTTAAACTGGACATGGAACAACAGACTGGTTCTAAATGGGGAAACGCACATGTCAATGTTGTATATTGTCACCCAGCTTATTTAACTTATATACAGAGTGCATTATGCCAAATGCCGGGTTGCATGAAGCACAAGCTGGAGTCAAGATTGGTGGGAGAAATATCAATAACCTCAGATATACAGACGACCCTACCCTTATGGCAGAAAGAAGAAGAACTAAAGAGCCTCTTGATGAAAGTGAAAGAGGACAATGAAAAAGTTGGCTTAAAATTCAACATTCAAGATCATGGCATCTGGTCCCATCACTTCATGGCAAATAGAGGTGGAAACAATGGAAACAGTGAGAGACTTTATTTTGGGGGGCTCCAAAAATCACTGCAAATGGTGACTGAAGCCACGAAATTAAAAGACACTTGCTCCTTGAAAGAAAAGCTTTGACCAACCTAGACACCATATTAGAAAGCAGAGAAATTACGTTGCTGACAGAGGTCTGTCTAGTTAAAGCTATTGTTTTTCCAGTAGTCGTGTATAGATGTGAGAATTGGCCTATAAAGAAAGCTGAGTGCTGAAGAATTGATGCTTTTGAATTGTGGTGTTGGAGAAGACTCTTGAGAGTCCCTTGGACTGCAAGGAGATCCAACCAGTCAACCCTAAATGAAATTGGACTGAATATTCTTTGGAAAGACTGATGCTGAAGCTGAAACTCCAATACTTTGGGTACCTAATGTGAAGAACTGACTCATTGGAAATACCCTGATGCTGGGAAAAATTGAAGGAAGGAAGTGAAGGGACGACAGAGGATGAGATGTTCAGATGGTTTCACTTACTCTATGATATTAGTTTGTGTAAGCTTTGGGAGTTGGTGATGGTCAGGGAACCTTGGCGTTGTGCAGTCCATGGGGTCATAAAGAGTAAAGACTGACTGAACTGAAGTGAACTGACGTATTTAGTTGACACCTCTCTGAGACTTGCTTTCGGGAATTGAGGCTCCTCACTCAAGATCACAGTCATCCCAAGGACACTCTGCCTCCAAAGACTGGCCAGTGCAGGCTATACAGTCTTGTTCCCCCAGCTCTGTCATGACAACCATGAAGGATCATCCCAACTCTAAAGTGACCATAGGATTTGCTAAGGTGACACAATCTGTTGTTTGGTACATTTTTGCTAAAGAATGGAGGTTATATAAGAACACCACACTTCTGGCTATAATAAGACCTTGAGCTACTGTCCATCTTTTCGACATAGAGAACTATTTCAGAATAATAATACATACCTTTTCCTGAGTAGGTATGATTGCTTTTCATGTTAACTCATGTAATCTCATTTGTTGTTCAGTCGCTCAGTTGGTCTGACTCTTTGTCACCCCATGGACTACAGCCTACCAGGCTTCCCTGTCTTTCACCATCTCCCAGAGCTTGCTCAAACTCATGTCCATTGAGTTGGTGATGCCATCCAGCCATCTCATTCTCTGTCATCCTATTCTCCTCCTGCCTTCAATCTTTCGCAGAATCAGTCTTTTGTAATGAGTTGGCTCTTTGCATCAGGTGGCCAAAGTACTGAAGCTTCAGCTTCAGCATCAGTCCTTCCAATGAATATATAGGATTGATTTCCTTTAGTATTGACTGGTTTGATCTCCTTGCAGTTCATGGGACTCTCAAGAGTCTTTCTTCTCCAACCCCACAGTTCAAAAGAGTCAGCTCTTCAGCACTCAACCTTCTTTACAGTCCAGCTCGCACATCCATATGTGACTACTGGAAAAGCTATAGCTAACTAGATGGACCTTTGTTGGGAAAGTAATGTCTCTGTTTTTAATATGTTGTCTTGTTTTGTAATCTCATAATATCACTATAAAATAATACTTGTGTTCAAGTATGAAGTGATTTCAGCTCCACTGTGTTTATCTCATTTTTGGTGGTACCTGCTATTATTGATAATGTTTTAAATAAAAGTCTTTTAGAATGTGAAAGCAGAATTATAAGAATTCTACTAGAATAAGTTTTAAGCTACATTGTTGGTTTGGTAATCATTCATAATTACAAAGCTAGAAAGTAACAGAATCACAATAAAATATTGTCAACATCTCATTGTTTTAGGGAAAATCCCCATGACCTGCTTATTCTTAGTCATAATCTGAAATGAAAGCTGTTTCTCCAAGGCTGGTCTAACCAAACAACTCACCAGCACTATTATGCCAGACATCCTGCAGGTATTCTCTTTTTCAGACACTCAAAGTTATTCTTGAGACAATCCTTCAAAGGAGTTCATATATTTACTGTTGTGGATATTTGCTGAACAACAAATTTCTCTCTTGCTTTTGTTATTGTGTTCTTGTTTAGTCTTTCTTTCCTTCTTCCCATCTTCATCATCCTCACTTTCTGTTCTCACCTCCTTCCTTCCTCACTTTCAGTGGAACTGTTTTCATCTTGACCCCCTTCAGCTTATCTTTTCTGATTTTTCATATTTTTCTACACATTTTCTCTTTTACCTGTTTTGATTATTTAGTCATGTATTCACCCAATATTTAAATTTGCATTATCACTGTTCCCCAAGTCAACCTGAAAAGAAACCTCAGAGTTGTTGATAACCCCTTTTTTTCCTTCGTAATGAAAGGCAAGACTTTTGAATCAATTCTGAATTCCCAAGACACTTCTGATCCTTCTGATGATTTTTATAGCAAGTGCTTTATTAAAAGATCAATATAGAGAGATAGATCCAATATTAATGGTCTCAAATATCCAAGAAAAAATTAAAAAAATTAGTTTGCAAGTAGAATTAACTTGGTATTCACAGGACTAATTTTCTTATCAGTATAAATTCTTTGAAGGTATAGTCTGTGTCCTATTCCCTTTGTACAACTGTTTCTCCAGGGCCCTGTACTCTGCCTGTTAAATATTTGCTGAATGAAAGTAGTAGAAATCCACTGGAAATTTTTTAACAAACAGATGTTTTGATCAGATATATACTCAAAAACTGCATCTGTGAGTTGTGTTTAGGTTGGAGTGGGGTAGGAGGTGCTTGAAATTTAGGTTAAAGAAGCCACAAAGAGAGAGAGAGAGCAGAGATGCGATGGCCACCTGATGTGAAGAACTGACTCATTTGAAAAGACCCTGATGCTGGGAGGGATTGAGGGCAGGAGGAGAAGGGGACGACAGAGGATGAGATGGTTGGATGGCATCACAGACTCTATGGACATGGGTTTGGGTGGACTCCGGGAGTTTGTGATGGACAGGGAGGCCTGGCGTGCTGTGGTTCATGGGGTCGCAAAGAGTCGGACACGACTGAACGACTGAACTGAACTGAGCAGAGAAAATTGGCATAAATTCTTTTATTAGAGAACTTAACTCCGAATGAATGATGAAAATGTAATGCTGCTGTCATTATTGTGTTGTTGATGGTAACAGAAATTTTATAAAGTAGAAATGACTTATATATGTTTGAAGCCAGTGGGGAAATTCTTTACACATGCATAACAGTGTGATTGAATACATCAAAGAGTGTAGAGGAAAAAGTCTCAAGTTCTTAGAGGAGGTGGGATGCAGTGGAGTCAAGGACACAGGATAGTCTTGAAATTGAGGAGGCATATGTCTTCTGTGAAGGAAGAAAGCTTAAGTTAGGTTAGAAAAAAGTGTTAGTGTGTGTCTCTGTGTGTGTGTGGAGGTGCTGTTAGAAGCTGTCAAATAGCTTAGATCAGTGGTTCTTGCCATTGAGTGCACATTAGAATCACTTGGGGAGTTTTTTCTTTTTCTTTTTTTAAAGTGTGCAATGTAGATTTTATGCCAGGCCAATTAAATCACAGTCTCTAGGGGTGAAGCCCAGACCCCAGGATTTTTAAACACTCCCGAGGTGAGTCTGTTGTGCAACCACATTTGAAAGCTGCTGGCCTATATCTTCTTAGTAACATGGCAACAGCACCTCCTCCTGTGAGCAAGAGAATTAGAGTGAGACAAAGGGAAGATTTAGATGAGAGATAATTAGAGTGATGGGGGAAACTCAATGGAAAGTCAATAAACTATACTAAATATGTTCAGAGCAGTCCAGGGGACCTAAATAGTACTATATTGTTTGAAGTTTAGAGGATCCAGCCAGTGTGGCATTGTGATGTTGTCTAGCTATGCATGACAACCAAGGAGTGGGAAAAATGATCTACTTATTACAGCTTTCCCTGGTGGTTCAATGGTAAAGACTCTGCATGCCAATGTGAGAGATGTTGGATCCCTGGGTCGGGAAGATCCCTGGGTCAGAAAGATGCCCTGAAGAAGGAAATGGAAACCCACTCCAGTGTCCTTGCCCAGGAAATCCTGTGGACAGAGGAGACTGACAGGCTACAGTCCATGAAGTCAAGAAAGAGTCAGACAATTAGTGACTCTAACAACAATAGTGACTATTAGTTAGTGACTAAGCAACAATAAAAACTTTGTTACAGCAGCCTGCACTGTCTGAGAAAAACATGGAGCAGGATTGCTGGCAGAAGGTAAAGGGAAGATTTAGGAACAATGAGGTATTCTAGCAAAAACAGTGTATTGAAATTGTAGTTGCAGAGGGGAAATTCAATGAGTCTAATCCTGGATTTTATCTTGGATGCCCTTATTTCAAAACTTCTCCCTCTTGCTTGAGATAGAAAAGAGAAGCCAAGAAAACAGAGGAGGTCAACTGTGTTAGTTTTCCGGGGCTGTTGTAACAAGTACCACAAACTGGATGGCGTAAAGAACAGAAATTTATTTCCTCACACTCTTGAGGGTGGATATCTGAGATGAAGGTGTCAGCAGGGCTGGTTTCTTTTTTTTTTCCATTTATTTTTATTAGTTGGAGGCCAATCACTTCACAACATTGTAGTGGGTTCTGTCATACATTGACATGAATCAGCCATGGAGTTACATGTATTCCCCATCCCGATGGGCTGGTTTCTTGTAAGGTGTTTCTTCTTGGTTTGTCGATGGCCGTCTCCTCTCTGTTTTCACACAGTATTCTTTCTCAGAGTGACTGTGTCCTGATTTCCCCTTCTTATAAGGACAGAGTCATATTTTATTAGAGCCCACCCATATGACCTCATTCTCCTCAATTACCTCTTCAAAGGCCCTGTATCCAAACAGTCACATTTTCAAGTACTGGGGGGTTAGGACTTCAACAGATGGATTTGGGGATATATTAGTCTGCTGGGGATACTATAACAAAATACCACAGGTTTGCTGGCCAAGACAATAGAAATTTACTTCTTATAGTTCTAGAGACCGGAAAGTTCAAGATCAAGGTGCCCAGCTTTGTTTCTGGTGAGAACTCTTCTCCTGGCTACCTTTGTGCTGTGTCCTCACATGGTTGGTAGGAGGGGGAAGAGAGAGTGCTCCTTGGTGTTTTTCTTATAAGGACATGAATTCTATCAGATCAGGGCTCCATGCTGATGAACTCATTTAACCTTAAATACTTCAGTACAGGCCCCATCTCTAAATATAGTCACCTGGGGATCAGGACTTCAGTATACAAATTTAGGGGGTACATAAACATTCAGTCCATATCCTGGGGTGGGGGGCACAATTCAGCTCATAGCAGACACCAAACCTAGGCGTATAGTGCTAAAACTGCTGAAAGAAAAGAAAAACACAAATTTATTTTTCTGTTGGTTGTTTAGAAACAAGACAACTCTTCCTAGAATCTCACAGCTCTATCCTAGGTTAGAGATGTGTGTATGTGTGTGTGTGTGTGTGTGCGTGCACACACACTAAACAAGCTTTCCCAAGCAGATTTGCCTTTATTGCTGCTTCTTGACCTAAGGTACCAGGTCCTTCTTAAGCATGGGTGAGTGTCTATGCACACCGTCTCCTAATTACATTAGGAACAAGAAGCCTAGTTTGGTAAAACAATCCAATTTTATTTCTGAACTTATATGGGGAAATAAATTTGGGTCAGAAACATCATGATGTTTAGAATCCATATGGGAATTTTTGTAAAGAAATTCTAACATGTTGCACATTGTTTAGATAGTCTTGTCAAAACTGCTTACCAGTCAGTATAAGAGATTTCAGGGGCCTAAGCAATTATCGATATTTTAGTGACTTGAGTTCAATGTTATTCATCTTCCTACTTATCTCCTGAGCACCAAGGGTGAAGAACATTCTTATTATCATCTTGCAGAGTTTATCCCAGGAGCCTCCTTGAGTCACGGTGTGTGGAAATTTGATGTGGGCTCAGAGGTACCACAGTTTTATCTTAATTTTTTTTAAACAAAACTTTATTGAGTTACATGTATTCCCCATCCCGATCCCCCCTCCCACCTCCCTCTCCACCCGATTCCTCTGGGTCTTCCCAGCGCACCAGGCCCGAGCACTTGTCTCATGCATCCCACCTGGGCTGGTGATCTGTTTCACCCTAGATAATATACATGCTGTTCTCTCAAAACATCCCACCTGGGATGGGGAATACATGTAACTCCATGGCTGATTCATGTCAATGTATGACAAAACCCACTGCAATGTTGTGAAGTAGTTAGCCTCCAACTAACAAAAATAAATGGAAAGAAAAAAAAAAAAACTCTATTGAGGTACAATCTTCATACCATAAAATTCATTCATTTTAAGTGTAAAATTCAGAGATTTTTAGTAATTTTACTGAGTTGTGCAGCCATCACAATGCACCTTTAGATCATATCCATCAGTCTAGTAAGATCCCTCCTGCCCTTTTACAGTTAATCCCCATTCCCACACACAGCCCTAGGCAACCACTAACCTGCTTTGTGGCTGAATAACTTTACCTAAAGGCTTTTGTAGTCATTCCTTACCAGGTCCTGTAGTTACAGCTCTAATGACTCAAGGGTAATTCAGTGTATTGGAACTGTCACCAGAGAGGGGAAATTCAGTGTCTGATCTTGAATTTTATCTTGTATCCTCTTATTACAAAATTTGTCTCCCACATGGCAGGTGGATTCTTTAGCAGCTGAGCCACAGGGAAGTCCAAGAATACTGGAGTAGGTAGCCTATCTCTTCTCCAGCAGATCTTCCTGACCCAGGAATCGAACCAGGGTCTCCTGCATTGCAGGTGGATTCTTTACCAACTGAGACATGAGGAAAGCAAGATGGAAAAGAAAACCCAAGAAAACAGAGGAGGGCCCTGTGTTAGTTTTCTGGAGCTGTTGTAACAAATATCACAAATTGGATGACTTAAACAACAGAAATTTATTTCCTCACAACTCTAAGGGTAGATATCCAAGATCAAATCTAGAATTGCTTGTTAGCTTGAGATATTTGTCTTTTAATTTCACAGCATGTGAGCTAAGTAACTTCAGTCGTGTCCGACTCTTTGCGACCCCATGGACTGTAGCTGCCAGGTTCCTCTGTCCATGGGACACTGCAGGCAAGAATATTGGAGTGGGTTGCCAAGCATCCCTCCAGGGGATATTCCCAATCCAGGGATAGAACCCATGTCTCTTCCATGTCCTGCATTGGCAAGAAGGTTCTTTACCACTGGCATGAACTAGGAAGTCCCTTAATTTCACTATGGGTCTTCTATTTCCAGCAACATCCTGTGGAGGTCACTTGTACAAAGGCCCCTCTTTGAATCTAAACTATTTTTCACTGAGATTTAGACAGAGATGGTGGGTACAGGCCTGTCAAGCATAATCTATAAGGAATGAATATTTATCCTAAGAAAAAAGAGATTCTGCAACCATCCCAGTGTCTGCCTCTCACTTTGTCTCTTGTCTCAGTTTTCCCAGGCACTCATCTGAAAATAGAAGACATCTATTATTTGAATGACATAGAAGCATCAACATATAAAATTATGAGAGCATTGTACATATTCCATGAAGTCCCCCAGTCCTCATATTTGGTCATGTGTTGTACAATCCAAAAGTCCTGCTTCCAAGAAATACTTCAGTAAAATAAAACTATGATGGTTTCTCTTCAAATCTCTTAGTTAGGTTTCTAGTTTAATCTTAATTGTAATAGTTTTAAAAATGAATTTATTTATCAGGTCAATTTAATAATATTGGGAAAAATCTAATTGTCAACTTTGTTCAGATATATCCCTCCTTCTGCCAAAGATCAAGTCATGCATTTACTTAACCTACTAGTTTGTTTCTTATTTTATAGATAATTATTACTTTATAGATCCTTGATGCAGTCAAGACCATCAGATGATATAAAGAAAGGGTGGCAAGTCTATTTGTTAAAAGCAAATTGTCATTTCTAATTTCTAACAACTAACAACCATTTATTATTTCTAACATCTACAAGGGGACAAATATGTTGTCTAAGAAAACTGATTTTATTACTTTGGAAATGTTAGACTATGATTTTCATTTCAGTAATTTCACAAAAAGGCCATCATATTTAAATATTTTTTCTAAGTGAGAATTTTCTGTCTATAATCTTCACTGAAAGAGAAAGATGTAGTTTATTGCAAGTATGATCTGTGAGAAGGCAGAGTTGATGCTGTAGTTCAAAAGGACATGAGTTTTTCCTTACTGTATAATTAAAACATGAAATGGCAAACATGAATCATATATTAAATTGTATGCTGTCAAAATGAGACTGAAAATGTTATTTAAAACATTCCTTTATCTATGCTCAAAGTACTTCTAAGGGACTGAGGCCGAAGCAATTTATAATCTGTTATTTTTCTACTTTCCATACAGGTTAATTACATTCATGTACTTTTTCCACATTGTTTTTGATTATACCACCCACATCAGTATTCATCTTCACAAAGTGAAGATGAGTACAATACTAATAGATGGTGGAAAAAGAAACCTCCTGGGACAATGAATGCAGAGGTTGGGCTAATGCATCTACAAGCCAAGGGATGCCAAAGATTTCTAGGAAATGACCAGCAGCTAGGAGAGTGGCATGGGATGGGCCCTCCCTTGCAGTCCTCAGAAAGAATCAGTCCCACTCACACCTTGATCTTTAACTTTTAGCCTCCAGAACTATGAGACACTAAACTCTGTTTAAGCCATTCAGTTGTGGTACTTAGTTATGGCAGCCCTAAAAAAATTAATACACCACTCTGTGCTACAGTTTTCTCATATATAAAGTGATACTGATAATCATATTTACCTACTAGGGTTTTGTGAAGATTAAGTGGATTAATGAATATAAAGTACTTAGAATTTTTCTGTCATTTAGAGGCATAAGACCAACATTAGTAGCATCTTATTTACAAGATCAGTGTTCTACTTACTTGAAGATGAATAATTCCCCACTGATGCAAGGAAGACAAAACAGAATTTTTCTTTTATTTTTGGTTTATCATGGTGGAAGTTAGATAGAGCAAAGAAGATAGAGCAAATCAAAGTTTCAGAAGGTTAAAGTTTTTTTGTTTTTTCCCCCAGGAAGTTAAGAATTCTAACGTAGAGAAAGAATAATGATTCAAATGGTGCAAGAAGCCAAATGTCAATATTTTTAGGAAAAGAGAGCAAAGCTGTTAGTCTGTCAGACACATAGGTGTGAGTCAAAAGATAAAATGTTTTAGATACCTTCCTTCATCCTCTATGACCATGGTGTCTTTGATCACTGGTGTTCATAAAGCTGTTTTAAAATGAAAATGTTGCATCACTGTGCTTTAACTCTTTTTGAATTAGCACAGCAATTTGTTTTGACAGAAAGTTGAGCAAGCCTTGGGGAATAAAAAGTTCATTTAGACAAGAGGGTGATTAGCAGTCAAGATTATGGGGGGGAACAAGTCCCAAATGATTTTGCAGCTGGTAGGAATACCAGAAGAATTAGGCAACCTGGAGGGGAAAACTGAAAGTTTAGGAATTGGAGGTAGAGTGAGGTCATGAAGACTGGAAGAAAGGGAAAGGAGAGGAAATGGTGTATGCCTCTTATGAGTTCTGTTATCTGGGATAACTTAATATCTTTGAGCCTTGGTGCATTAGGTTCTTAAGGCTGCCATAGCAAATCAACACACACAAGGTGGCTTAAAATAACAGAAATTTACTCTCTCACAGTTTTGGAGGCCAGAAGTTGAATCAAGGTTAGCAGGGCCTTGCTCTTCCTGGGGACTTTTGGGAGGATGCCTTCTTATCTCACCTGGCTTCTGGTGGTTGCTAGCATTCCTTGGTATGCCTTGGCTTTTGTACACTCATTACTTCAGTCTCAGCCCTCATCATCACATCACATTCTCCCTCTCAGTGTGCCTGAATTTAAGTTTATTTCTTCTTATAAGCACACTGATCATTGGGTTAGAGCCCACTTTGATACAGAAGGACTTCATCCACAAAAACCTTATTTCCATATAAGGTTGCATTCACAGATTTTGGGTACATAAGAGTTTTGAGGGGACACCATTCAGCCCAGTGCAGTCATCTTCTTCATTATAAAAGTCAAGGATTATAATACATACTCATGCTTCACCTTCCTCATCTGTTAAATGGGGAGGTTTCCACTCTTACGATTACTCTAAGATATTTGTTGCTCTTTGACTTCCTATTAATACCTTCCTCTTAATACCCTGATTTCCTTTGGGGAAATTATTACTTGCTTAGTGAATTGAGTTTAGTGTCCTGGTAACCATGGACCCACTCTTCCTTAGTTGAAGGGCATATATATGACCCAGTAAGTGTCATCTGGATGAGCTCTTTGGAAGTCTAATCTTGACCACAAGAATGAAAGGACTAAAAGTGGATGGAACTCATAGTTTGGTGGTTAAGGGCACAGGTTCTAGATATAGGCCATGTGTATTTGAATCTTAACTATCACTGACCAATTTGTGACTTTGGGGATATATTTAGCTTCCTTGTGGCTCAGTTTCCTCAGGTATAAAATGAGAATGATAATAGTACTTATTTTATCCAGTGCCAGATACTGTCCTTAACATTAGATACGCATCAGTGACTAAAACACATGTGGTTTCTGCTTATAGAAGCTTTGAAACTTTGAGAGAGATAGATAACAAATAGAGAAAATACATTCTTATTACAAATTTTGATATGTATGTATGTGCTAAGTAAAATGCTTAAAATAGCACCTAACACATAGTCAGTAACATGTAACTGTGAGCATTTACTCACTTATTTTAGAAGCAGTGTTCTAACCACAACTTATCCATCTAGTTTCTGACTCTTAGCTTTCTGAGATAGCTGAGAGCCTGCTCATTCTTGAGACTGGTTTCTGCCCTTCCCAATGATGCTGAGAATTCCACTAAATTTCCTTTTGCTTCATTTAGCTCAAGTTGGTTTATATTGCTTGCAATAAGAGCCCTAACTGATGCAGTACTTCATAGGGTAGTTGTGAAGATTAAATGATTGTGTACATTCTATGTGTATAGTCTCAATCAACATTAATTCTGGGACAAGCAACTTTAGTATATTGAAAGTGGGAAGCATAGAGTTAGAAAAAAAAAATTAGCAAGTGAATTTAGTTTAAGGAAGACCCAAAAGACTGGCATAGTGATGAAGAAGGTCTAGCTTTCATTTTTCAGACCAAAAGTCTGAGCGTGGTTGATTGGTCAACGTGAGAAATTCACAGACTGAGGACTTGAATGGAATACACTAAAGATATTATTTTACTATTGACAGTATTGTCCCAGAAGATTTAACCTAGTATATACAGTCCTATTCAAAAACAAACCATTTTTTCGTATCATCTGAGGAAGCAGTGATAAAAACAGCCTTTGAGGAAAATGATCTTTGTTCCTGGCACAAAGGACTACAAAAAGAAATCTGGTAAAGAATGGTAGAGTCATTTGTTTGACACCAATCCGTGTAGACTCATTATTCTAAGATGCAGAGTTATAAATTCTAAACTCAGGAGGGTTTTGTGCTAATATTGTGCTGATGGATGCAATATCATAAATATGCACATGCATATTCATATGATGCCAATTATTCTTTTGAAGCTGTATAAATGATACACTTGAAAACTGAGAACTGAAAATATGATCCATATGGAAAACTCATCAGCATTCTGAGATATAAACTGAATGAAAGAGGATTACTATAAAAGCTATTTTCCTGTCAAGTTTCTTCTATTCCATTTCTAATCACCAAATTCTACTCAGTCTTTTTAACTACCCACATAACTGAATTATCCTTTAGGCATCAAGAAACCGGAAGTGATCCAACCTTTATTTGTTCCCAGCGCCAAGCTGAGACTTGACTTTTGAAGATAAGCTCCTATCCTGAATCAAAGGGCTGAAACAATGGTCAGTTCCAACACTTCCCAGCATGCCATCAGCTAATCCACATCCATTCATTCACTCTCAACCTTTATGAAGTCTATAGTCCTTGATCCTGGGTGAACATGGTGAATAAATGCAATTATTGTCCAGACAGGGCTTTCAAGCTCATAAAGAAGACAGACAGTAAAAAGGGAAACAGAAGAATATATATTTTCAAGCAGTGCTGTGAAGAAAATGAACAGGAGGTGAGTAGAGATGTGGAACAAGGGTGGGGTGGTGCTAGAGACTGTGGGCCTGTTTGGATGGGATTTACTCAGAGCTAAGGCCTTCTCTTTAAAGTGAAGAACGAAGCTGTGAGTGATACCTGGTCGCACGTCTCAGGAAGATTATTCTCAGGTGTTGAAAAGGCAACTAGGGTGCTGTGGCTTGGGTGCTGAGGTTGGAGTGTCTGCTTGTGTGTGGGCTGCTTCTGTGGCAACTGCTGCTGCAGCTGGAGCATTTCTCAGCTTATTGAATCCTGAATATATATTTACATAAACAAACAAATATTTGCATAAATAAATAAATAAATTTACATATATATATATTTACAGTTCTCTTATTTCAATGAGGAGATGACTTGAGGCTAGCAGAGGCAGGAGAGGGTTGGTACTTTGTCTCTCTGATCCTCAAACGACCGTTTCTTGGTGTAGTCTGTCTTCTAACTGGAGTCTGTAGCCAATTGTTCAGGTTCTCTAAGGGTTTTGGACTCTCCCTCATGTTTCCTTTTTAATGTCATTTGTCTTCTGACTTCTCATCCTGTCTTGGGCTCCAGAGATTTAAAAACAAACAAACAAACAAAAAAAAACTTCAAATATTCCTGTAGATATTTTTTAGATGTGCCAGACATGATCTTCTTGTTGCCTGGGCTCTCACATCTAGTTAGTCTCATTCCAATGCCAAGGCTTTTGGCCTCAATTTACTCCATTAAAAAAAGAAAACAGCCAAAAAAATAGAAACCAACCAAACAAAAAGCAATTATCATTATATAAAAAGTGCCAAGTTAGTTATTAGTGCAAAATCATTCCAGAAGATGCAGAAAGCACCTCCACAAATGGAGTCAAGGCTACAGTGTATAATTCTGGCATCTGAGGGCAAGCGTTAGGAATCCCTCTCTCCAGAGCATCTCTGCCATCTGTATCTTGCAGATAGAGGGATCCTAACTGATAGCCTCCTTATGCTTGATCTTGGGCCTCTGACTTGATTCTACTCACTAGCAGTGAGCTTATTTAGGGTACACAACAAGCCCACAGTGAAGCTGATATCCAAGGGCAGGGGGAGGGTTGGGGACACAGTTATGAACTCTCTTCTGTTGGGTATCCTAGAAGGAGAGGTTCAGGTGTGGAATTTACTGTCAGGGAGCTCTTTAGGAAGGACCTGTTTGGGAAGAGGAGAGGAGAAAAGGTGAGGGAAAACAGTAGAGGAAGGATGGTGTCAGGTCAAAGCTAACCTTGAACCAGAGGTTGAGGATGGGATTTTGGTACATAAACTTAACTGAAGAATTGACCTCTTTGGCATGGAGCTGGCTTTTGTACCCCTCTAATAAGTCAGTCATTGGCTGTAGGCTAACCACATGTACCTTGGGGCAGGATGATGCAGAATTCCTAAGGTGGCAGCTCTATCCTCTGAGGGCAGTTATTCAAAATTCTATCAGCTAGAGACAGAAGTACAGGTTTGGTAAAGGGCTCCGAGGAGATGGATCAGCCAACATTGACTTCAGAAAGGCTTAAAAATTGGTACAAGGTATAATCTCTTAAAAAAAACTGTAGGGGAGTGTAGCCAAGATGGCAAAGTATGATGACCCTGAGCTCATCTCCTCCCAGGGGCATAACAAAATTACAACTATTTGCAGAGCAACTATTAGTGAGAAAGACCAGAATATAGCAGAAAAATATCTTCTACAGCTAAAGATATAAAGAAAGAACCATAATGAAATGAATAGGAGTGGCAGAGATAACAGTAAAGTCAAGACCCACAATCCCAGTGTGGGAGACTCACACTGGGAGAGAATTAGGAGAATAATTGTAACTGTACATGTATTTCCTGAGGAGTGCCAAGTCCAAGCCACACACTGGGATCCCCCATCAAGGGGTCCTGTATCAGGAAAATGAGCCTTCATAGCATCTGGCAGTATGTCTTAATTTAGGGAGGCATAGAAGGCTGGAGAAAATATAGACTCTACTCTTAAAAAGTGAAAGGCACTCAGTCATGTCCTAGTCTTTGTGACCCCATAGACTGCAACCTGCCAGGCTCCTCTATCCATGGAATTCTCCAGGCCAGAATACTGAAGTGGGTAACTGTTCCCTTCTCCAGGGAATCTTCCCAAGTCAGGTATCAAACCCAGGTCTCCCACACTGCAGGTGGATTCTTTGCTGTCTAAGCCACCAGGGAAGGCTTAAAGGGTACCCCAAATTTTTCACTTGCTCTGAGACCTAGAGCAGAAGCAGTGATTTGAAAGGAGCCTGGGTCAGACCCAGAGTTCCAAAGAATAGCACAGAGAGGTAAGAAAGCCTTCCTCAGTGATCAATGCAAAGAAATAGAGTAAAACAATAGAATGGGAAAGACTAGAGATCGCCTCAAGAAAATTAGTGTTACTAAGGGAACATTTCATGCAAAGATGGGCTCAATAAAGGACAGAAACAGTCTAGACCTAACAGAAGCAGAAGATATTAAGAAGAGGTGGCAAGAATACACAGAAGAACTGTACAAAAAAGATCTTCATGATCCAGATAATCACAATGATGTGATCACTCACCTAGAGGCAGACATCCTGGAATGTGAAGTCAAGTGGGCCTTAGGAAGCATCACTACAAACAAAGCTACCGGAGGTGATGTAATTCCAGTTGAGCTATTTCAAATCCTAAAAGATGATGTTATGAAAGTACTGCACTCAATATGCCAGCAAATTTGGAAAACTCAGCAGTGGCCATAGGACTGGAAAGGGTCAGTTTTCATTCCAATCCCCAAGAAAGACAAAGCAAAGAATGTTCAAACTACTGCAGAATTGCACTCACCTCACATACTAGCAATGTAATTCTCAAAATTCTCTAAGCTGGGCTTCAATAGTACATGAACTGTGAACTTCCAGATGTTCAAGTTGGATTTAGAGAAGGCAGAGGAATCAGAGATCAAATTGCCAACATCTTCTGGGTCATCAGAAAAGCAAGAGAGTTCCAGAAAAACATTTACTTCTGCTTTATTGACTACACCAGAGCCTTCGACTGTGTGGATCACAACAAACTGTGGAAAATTCTTCAAGAGATGGGAATACCAGACCACCTTATGTGCCTCCTGAAAAATCTGTATGCAGGTCAAGAAGTAGCAGTTAGAACCATATATGAAACAATGGACTGGTTCCATATTGGCAAAGGAGCACCTCAAGGCTGTATAGTATCATCTTGTTTATTTAAAGTATATGCAGAGTACATCCTGCGAAATGCCAGGATGGATGAAGCACAAGCTGGAATCAAGATTGCAGGGAGAAATATCAATAATCTAAGATACACTGATAACCACCACCCTTATGACAGGAAGTGAAGAAGAACTAAGAACCTTTTGATCAAAGTGGCTTAAAACTCAACATTCAGAAAAGTAAGATCATGGCATCCAGTCCCATCACTTCATGGCAAATAGATGGGGAAACAATGGAAACAGTGAGAGACTTTATTTCTTTGGGCTCCAAAATCACTGCAGATGGTGACTGCAGCCATGAAATTAAAAGACACTTGTTCTTTGGAAGGCAAGTTATGACCAACCTACACAGCATATTAAAAAGCAGAGACATTGTTTTGCTGACAAAGGTCCGTCTAGTCAAAGCTATGGATTTTCCAGTAGTCATGTATGGATGTGAGAGTTGGACTATAAAGAAAGCTGAGCACTGAAGAATTTATGTTTTTGAACTGCGGTGTTGGAGAAGACTCTTGAGAGTTCCCTTGGACTGCAAGGAGATACAATCAGTCGATCCTAAAAGAAATCAGTCCTGACTATTGGAAAGACATGCTGAAGCTGAAACTCCAATACTTTGGCCACCTGATGCAAAGAGCCGACTCATTGGAAAAGACCCTGATGCTGGAAAAGATTGAAGGCAGGAGGAGAAGGGGACAACAGAGGATGAGATGGTTGGATGGCATCACTGACTCAATGGACATGAGTTTGAGCAAGCTTAAGGAGTTGGTGATGGACAGGGAAGCTTGGCATGCTGTGGTCCATAGTGTTGCAAAGAGTGGGATACGATTGATTGACTGAACTGAACTGGGTCAGATCCATCAGCTGAGTTTAGAGAGTCTCCTAGAGATGTAATAGGCAAAGGCAAGTACCTTTGGGACATAGACACTGGAGACATCCAATTTTGAGGGCAAGGACATTGTTGCTGATAAGCATCATTTTAGAATATTCTAACTTATTAATACCAGGACCCAGTTCCAACCACCAGCCTGTCAGCACTAGTACTGGTATGCCACAGGCCAAGGCAAATGACTAACTGTGTGGGACACCACCTCACCTACCGGCAGACCACTGCCCTGAGACACCATGAGCCCAAAGTTACCCTGAGACCTGGTCCTGTGGATCAGAAGATCCAGGACCCAATGTTGTACCATAGGGAACTGACAGTAAACCAAGGAATCTTTGTTCCCTGCAGCCAGAGACTGTGAGGACATAACCCTGCTCACCAGTGGGCTGCCACTATCCCCAGGACAAACACACTTAACAATGAGAATGCACCAGCTCCAGGTCCTCCTGGGCTCTAGCTCTGCCTACCAGCAAGATGATACTAGATAGAGGACACATAGTCCCACAAGCACCCACCCTGGGACCTGGCTCTGCCCACCATGGGCCAACACTAGCCCTTGGACGTCTGGACTCTGAAGCAGCCACCTCACCATCCAGTCCTGCCCACCATGGCCAGCAACCTCCTCACAAGGCAGGGCCTAGCAACCAACCAAACCAAGGGCCAGCCACACCTACTAGACCAACCATAGCTTGTCACAGCAGAAGGATTCACGTAATCCACCTAGGGGCCACCCTAGAGCATAGAGCTCTGAAGACCAGAGGGGAGAGAGCTGCTAGGACTCACAGGACTCCTTCTGTAAAGGAATCTTCTCCAAGGTCAGAAAATATAACCAACAAACAAAATAAGCAGAGCTAAAGCAGTAAATTAGGCAAAATGAGGTGACAAAAGAATATGGTTCGGGAATTCCCTGGTGGTCCAGTGGCTAAGACTCTGCGCTCCTGATACAGGGGGGCTGGGTTCGATCCCTGGTCAGGGAACTAGATCCCACATGCCACAACTAAGACTCTATGCAGCCAAATGAATAAAAATAAATGTTAAAAAAAAAAAAAAAGAATATGGTTCTAAGTAAAAGCAAAATAAAATCCCGGAAGAACTAAGCAAAGTGGAGACAAGCAGTACATACCATAAAGAATTCAAGGTAATGATTGAAAAGATATTCAAGGAACTCTGGAGAAGACTGGATGAACAGAGGGACAAGTAGGAAGTTATCAACATGGAGTTAGAAAATATAAAGAAGAGCCACATAGTGATAAATAATATACATGAAATTGGAAAATAAAACCGAGAAAGAATCAATAGTAAATTGCATGATACAGAGAAAGGACTGGTGAGCTGGAAGGCAGAGTAGTGGATGTCTCTGAAGTTGAATAGAAAAAAAAAAAAGAGTAAGAAGAAATGAGGACAACTTAAGAGATCACTGGGATGTATCAAGCATACTAACATTCACATTATAGAGGTCCCAGGTAAAGTGAGAGAAAAAGGGGCAGGGAGAAAATATTTGAAGACAATATCTGAAAACTTCCCTAATCTGTGAAAGTAAATAGACATCTGGGTGCAGGAAGCACAGCGTGTCCTCACCAGGTACATCAAGACTTATTTTAATTAAAATGGCAAAAATTCAAGATAAACAGAGACTATTAAAAGCAGCAAGAGAAAGAAAACAAATTATATGTAAGGGTACACCCAAAGGCTATCATCTGACTTTTCAGCAGAAACTCTGAATAACAAAAGGAAATGTCATGATATATTTAGAGTTATGAGAGGGAAAAGTCTATAACTGAGATTACTCTATTCAGCAAGGTTTTCATTTATATTTTATGGAGAGACCAAAAGTTTCTCAGGAAGCAAAAAATTCAACATCATCAAACCACCTTTATAAGAAATTTTAAAGTATTTCTCTGTATGAAAAAGAAAAATATACAAACAAAAATATAAAAATTGCAAAGGGAAAAATCTCAATGCTAAAGCAAATATACAGTAAAAGTAGTAAATAATCCATGTACATAGCTAGGAGGAAGGTTAAAAGACAAAAACAATAAAATCATCTATATCCATAATAAGTAGCATAGGGACATACAAAACAAAAAGATTCAACATATGGGATCGGAAATAGTAAATGTGGTAGTGGGTGGAAATAAATACAGAGTTGTTAAAATGCATTTGGATTTAAGGAGATCAACAACCTAAAATAATCATATTTATATATATGTTGATAAGCATAAACCTCATAGTAACTACAAACCAAAAATCTATAATGAATACTCACACACAAAAGAAAAAGAAATTCAGATATAACACTAAAGATAGTCATCTAATCACAAGGAAACAGCACAAAAGAAGAACTGAACAAAAAGTAACTTCAAAGCAATTCTTAAACAATGAACAAGAAACCAATAAATATATGCCTATCAATAATTACTTTAAATGTAAATGGATTAAATGCTGCAATTGAATGACATAAAGTGGCTGAATGTATATATATTAAAATAAAAAGACCCATATATATGTTACTTACTAGAGACTCACTCTAGATCTAAAGACACACACAGATTAAAATTAAGGGATTGGGAAAAGATATTCCATGCAATTGGAAATTCTAAAAAAGGCCAGGATAGCAATACTTATATGAGAAAAAAAAGACTTTAAAACAAAAACTGTAATGAGACAAAGAAGGATATTACATAGTGATCAAGATATCAGCTCAAGAAGAATATGTAACATCTGTAAATACAGATGCACCCAACACAAGAGCACCTAAATACATAAACCAAATATTAAGAGACATGTAAGAAGAAACTGATGTAACACAATAATAGTATGGAACTTAAACATATCATTTACTTTAATGGGTAGGTCATCAAGAGAGAAAATTAATAAGAAAATGTTGACTTTAAATGACATATTAGACCAAATGAACTTAATAGTTATCTGTAAAACATTCTATCCAAAAGTAGCAAAATATTCTTTTCAAGTGCATGTGGAATATTCTCCAGGATAGATCACATGCTAGTACACAAAATCTGTCTCAGTAAAGTTAAGAAAATTCAAATTATATCAAGTATCTTTTCCAACCACAAAATTATGAGAGTAGAAATCAACTATAAGAAAAAGAGATGTGAAAAAGACAAACATACTGAAGCTAAAATATGCTACTGTTTAGTAGCCAATGGATCACTGAAGACATCAAAGAAAAAAATAACTAAAAAATACTTGCAGGCAAATAAAGAAAACACAGCAATCCAAAAATCTATGACACAATTCTATAAATATGCTTCTAGTGATAAAACATACCCCAGGAAGCAAGAAAAATATCAAATAAATAGTCCAAAGTAACTTCTAAACAAAGTAGAAAAAGATCAAACATAACCATAAGTTAGTAGTAGGAAATACCTCATAAAGATCTTAGCAGAAGAGACTGAAAAAAAAAAAAAAATCAATGATATTGGTTATTTTAAGATAAGCAAAATTGATAAATCTTTAGCTAGACCTATTAAAAAGGAGAGAGGCTTAAATCAATCATATCAGAAATGAAAATGTTACAATCAACACCACAGAAATAGAAGGGATGATAAGAAATTACTATGAACAATTATATGTCAACAAAATGGACAACTTGAAAGAAATTAAAAAAAAAAATTGAGAAATGTACACTCTCCCAAGATTGAAGCAGAATAAAGAAGTAGAAAATATGAACAGAACAATTGTCAGTAATAAAATTGAATCAACAATTTAAAAACTCCAAACAAAAGTACAGATCCAGATGTCTTCATGGGTGAATTCTAACCAACATTTAGAAAAGCATTTAAACCTCTCCCTCTGGAATGCAAACTAGTACAGCCACTATGGAGAACAGTGTGGAGATTCCTTAAAAAGCTGGAAGTAGAACTGCCATGTGACCCAGCAATCCCACTCCTGGGCATACACACGGAGGAAACCATAACTGAAAGAGACACGTGTACCTGAGTGTTCATTGCAGCACTGTTTATAATAGCCAGGACATGGAAGCAACCTAGATGCCCATCAGCAAATGAATGGATAAGAAAGCTATGGTACATATACACAATGGAATATTACTCAGCCATTAAAAAGAATACATTTGAATCAGTTCTAATGAGGTGGATAAAACTGGAGCCCATTATACAAAGTGAAGTAAGTCAGAAAGATAAAGACCAATACAGTATACTAACGCATATATATGGAATTTAGAAAGATGGTAACAATAACCCTATATGCAAGACAGAAAGAGACACAGATGTATAGAACAGACTTTTGGACTCTATGGGAGAAGGCGAGGGTAGGATGATCTGAGAGAACAGCATCGAAACATGTATATTATCAAGTGTGAAACAGATCACCAGTCCAGGTTGGATGCATGAGACAAGTGCTCGGGGCTGGTGCACTGGGATGACCCAGAGGGATGGAATTGGAAGGGAGGTGGGAGGGGAGTTCAGGATGTGGAACAACAAATGTAAATCCATGGCTGATTCATGTCAATGTATGGCAAAAACCACTACAATATTGTAAAGTAATTAGCCTCCAAATAATAAAGATAAATGAAAAAAAAAAAATAAACCTCTCCCTCTGAAACTATTCTAAAAAATTGCACAGGAAGGAACACTTCTGAACTTACTTTATGAGGCCTGATACCAAAATCAGACAAATATATGGCAAAAAAAGAAAACTTCAGGCCAATATCAAAGATTCACACAGAGGCAAAAATCCTCAACTTAATACTAGCAAACTGAGTTAAAAAATAAATTAAAATCATCATACATCATGATCAAGTGGGATTTATCCCAGGTATGCAAGGATGGTTCAATATCTGCAGATCAATCAATATTATACAACAGTGTCTTGGAAAAGACCCTGATGCTGGGAAAGATTGAAGGCAAAAGGAGAAGAGGGTGACAGAAGGTTAGATGGTTGGATGACATCACCAACTAAATGGACATGAACTTGGGCAAACTCTGGGAGATAATGAGGGACAGGGAAGCATGGTGTGCTGCAGTCCATGGAGTTTTAAAGAGTCAGACATGACTTAGTTACTGAACAAAAACAACAATACAACATATTAACCAAGTCACATGATAAGTCACGGGATCATCTCAATATGTGCAGCAAAAACATATGGCAGAATTTAACATCCATTTGGGATTAAAACTTCTGAAAAGTGGGTATAAAAAATAATAACTCAACATAATAAAGACCATAGGTTATGAGCATACAGCTAACATCATACTAAAAGCTATTAATGATAGCACTTCCTCTGAGACCAGGAACAAGAGAAGGATATCCATTGTTGCCACTATTATTCAACATGGTATTGGAAATGCTAGCTACAGAAATCAGATTTAAAAAAAAAAAGAAATAAATTGAATGCAAATTGGAAAGGAAGAAATAAAACTGTCACTATTCACAGATGATGTCACTATCTGTAGAAAAATCCTAAAGATAACACCAGAAAGCTGCAAGAGCTCATCAATGAATTTTGGTAAAGTGTAGGACACAAAATTAATATACAGAAATCTGTTTTGTTTCTATACACTAATCATGGGCTATCATAAAGGGAAATTAAGAAATCAATCTTTTTAAAAATCACATCAATCAAAGAGAATAAAGTATTTAGGAATAAATCTAATCAGATAAAAGATTTCTACGTGGAAAAATAAGAGACACTGATGAAAGAAATTGAAGATTACACAAACAGTTGGAATGATATATCATGTTCAAGGATTGAAATAATATTGCTAAAATGATTGTCATACCTAAAGCAAGCTACAGATTCTATTTAATCTCTATCAAAATACCAATGACATTCTTCACAGAACTAGAAAAAATAATTCTAAAATTTGTATAAAAACACAAAAGAGCCCCCGACTAGCCAAAATAATTTTGAGAAGAACAAGTTGGGGGTTTCTAGCTCCCTGATTTCAAACTACGCCACAAAGCTAAAGTAATCAGAATAATCTAGTACTGATACAAAGTAGACACATATATTATTGAAACAGGGTAGACAGCACAGAACTAAATCCACACTTATATGGGCAACATATTCTTCTACAAATTAGACAAGAATATATAATGGGGAAAAGACAGTTTCTTCCATAAATGGTTTTGAGAAAATTTGACAGCTTTACATTAAGGAATCAAGCTGGAATACTCTCTCATGATTTATTAAAAAACATTAAAAATGAATTAAAGACTTAAATATAATACCTGAAACCATAAAACTGCTAGAAGAAAACATAGGTATAGGTAGTGTACTCTTTGACATCGGTATTAGTAATATTTGTTTGGATGTGTCTCTTCAGGCAAGGATTAACAAATGTGACTATATCACTAAAATGCTTTTCCACAGTGAGGGAAGCAATCAACAAAACAAAAAGACAGCCTACTGGATGGGAGAAGACATTTGTAAACAATATGTCAGATAAGGGGTTAATACCCAAAATATACAAAGAACTAATACAACTCAATATCAAAAAAGCAAACAACCTAATTTAAAAAATGGGATGAGGACTTGAATAAACATTTTTCCAAGGAAGACATACAAATGGTCAACAGGCACATGAAAAGATGCTTAATGTCCATAATTATCAAGGAAATGCAAATCAAAACCATAATGAGATATCACTTCATACCTGTCAGAAAGCCTATTATCAAAAAGACAACAAATAAGAAGTGTTGGCAAGGATGTGGAGAAAAGGGAACACTCATGGAGTGTTGGTGAGAGCGTAAATTGGTGCAGTCACTGTGGAAAATAATATGCAGGTTCCTCAGAAGTCTAAAAATGTGACTACCATATAACCCAGCAACTTCAGTCTTGTATACTTATCAAAAGAAATACAGTAATTAGAAAAGATATATTCTCCCCTATGCTCTTTGTGGCATTGTTTACAATAGTCAAGATATGGAGCCACCTAAACACCCACCAACAAATGAATGAAAGAAGATGTGGAGCATAGATTTACACAATGGAATATTACTCAGCCATAAAAAAGAATAAAATCTTGCCATTTGTGACAATGTGGATGGAGCTATGGCATATTATGCTGAGTGAAATAAGTAAGACAGAGAAAGATAGATGCTGTATGATTTCATTTATATGTGGAATCTAAAAAACAGAGCAAATACACAAACATAATAGAAAAAGAGTTATAGATACAGAGAGTAAATATGCTGTTGCCAGAGGGGAGGTGTGGCAGGAAGAAAGAAATAGGTCAGGGACATTAAGAGGTACAAACTTCCAGATGCAAAAGAAGTGAGCCATGGGTGTAAAATGTATATTGTGAGGTACACAGTCAATTAACTATACAATATCTTTGTATGGTGGCATATCATAAACAAAGTATTGTGATCACTTTGAAATGTATAGAAATATTGAATCACATGGCTTGTACCAGGAACTAATATAGTATTTAGGGCAATTATACTTCAAAAACAAACAAGCAATCTTACAGAGAAAAGGTCAGATTTGTGGTTCCCAGAGGCAGGAGACTAGAGGTGGGGGAGAGGGAGAACTGAAAGAAAGCGCTGAAAATGTGCATTTATAAATAGGTTTTAGGGATAGCGTACAGTGCGCTTGTGTGTTCAGTTTCTCAGTCATGTCCGGCTGTTTGCAACCCCACAGACTACACAGCCAGCCAGGCTCCTCCGTCCATGGGATTTTCCAGGCAAGAGTACTGAACTGAGTTGCTATTTTCTCCTGCAGGTGATCTTCCTGATCCTCGGATTGAACCTGCATCTCCTGCATTGCAGGCAGACTCTCTTACTGCAGAAACACCAGTGAAACCCCTGTAATGTACAACATGACTAATATAATTACACTGTGTATTTTATATGTGAAAGTTATTGACAGTAAATTCTAAAGCTGCTGCTGCTGCTGCTAAGTCGCTTCAGTTGTGTCTGACTTTGTGCGACTCCATAGATGGCAGCCCACCAGGCTCCACCGCCCCAGGGATTCTCCAGGCAAGAACACTGGAGTGGGTTGCCATTGCCTTCTCCAATGCATGAAAGTGAAAAGTGAAAGTGAAGTCGCTTAGTTGTATCCAACTCTTAGCGACACCATGGACTGCAGCCTACCAGGCTCCTCCATCCATGGGATTTCCAGGCAAGAGTACTGGAGTGGGTTGCCATTGCCTTCTCCAAAATTCTAAAGAGTTCTTGTCAAAAGGAAAATTTTTTTCTATGTCTTCATTTCTGTATATATGTGGGAACATGGATGTTCATTAAACTTATTGTGATAGTCACTTCATGATGTATATAAGTCAAATAATCATTCTGTACATCCTAAGCTTAAACAGGGGTGCATGTAAATTATGTCTTAATTAAACTGGAAGAAAAAATATAATTGCAATTTCTTAAACTGCAGTATATTGAAGGGGAGCCTTTGCAACTCTTCCATACTTTCTCTCTTCTTTTATGGCCCTGATGAGAATTAAACTTTGGATGGCAATAAATTAGATAGATAAAAAAAAGGAACTATAAAACATTGTTGGAGGAAGTCACGAGGATGTGACCGCAAGGTCATCAGCAGGCTGCACCCAGATAATTGGAGGCTCCTCACTGCGTCCTCAGTCCTCAGAATGTGTGTTGTACCTACAGTGCCCACAGCCAGGGCTGTTTTCAAGGACTCAGCCTTGAGAGAGCAATGTGTTATTGAGACCATCTGGACTGAATGTGTTTCTGAGCCCCGTTAAGACCTCTATATAAAATTTGAAGATTATGGCCAGCTAGTGCAAGATTCTATTTTTCTTGTGGTTGCTCAAGACATACCTGGTATGTGATTCCTTTGGTTATTAAACCTGCCACCTATCAATCTGGAGTGATTTGGCTCTTTCTTCCATTTCTCCTTACCCTTGTGTATGGGTGCCAATTTCAGTCAGGAATTCATGAGATTTTGAACCAACAACTCTGTGCATCTACTGCATTCACATGCACAGTGACGGGGAGGAGTCCATGAGAAAGTAGATGGATGGGCAACAACGGAGCACAAACCAAAAGCATTCTCTGGGAAAGCCTGCCCAACACCAAGAGCTTGATTTGACTCCTGTGGAGGTTAAATATGCAATGTGAGGAGGATCCATAAGCTCTTCTACTCTAACTCCACCCATAAACATTGGCCCCACTTAACCAGCCCCCTTAACTCTGATTTCACACTCACCAAGCAATCTTGGGACGATCATTTTGTTTCCAAATAGATCTGCTTGTGGATGCAAAAGGGTGTTTGGCATACTGACAAGCACATTTCAGATGAACATAAGAGTTGGCATTTCTCACTGAACATGAACACACTGGGTCCCTGTTTATATTTCAGCCAGTTGTGACTTTGGTTTGCTGGAGTCATTTTCCCTGCACCTAGTCAATCCTGTGACAAGGTTGTAATAAATATATTGCACTTTCAAAGTTGAGGACTAGGACTGGAACCATGACAACCTCCCTGTTTCTTCGATTTCCTTGCAGTCCTTTTTCCCCCCTCTTTAACACATAGGTACTCTGAGGATAATGGTGAAGTCTTTGGATTTTTGGGTGTTTGTGAGATAGAGTTTTACTTTGCTCTTATGAATGTGCATTTCAAGGGAGAATTTCAACTTCATAGAGGATGGCAAGGGGTGAACCTGCCACCACTTCATAAATTATTAGAAAATGGATGAGAGAAGGCAGTTTAAATCTTACAGCATGGGAAAAAATAATCCTGTTCCACTCCAAATCCCAGAGGGAGAGGCAATGAGCCCAGATGGATGCTATGCATGTGGTGGGTTGCATTGTCCTTGAAGTTTGGCACACTCAAAGATAATCTGCATAGACTCTCAGGGCCTATGGAGGACTACCTTCCCAGTAGCTCATTCTCCAGAGGAATGGAAGGCAGGAAAGAATTCCAAGAAGGGAAATAGGTGTGCAAATCCTGTGAAGAACAGTCAGCATCTGCCAGTTTGGTTGCAGTAGAGGATTTCTCAGAGGAGTTAGAGAGACACAATCAGAGAGGAAACCTGGGATCAGACTTTAAAGGATTATGAACAGCTAAAGAGTTCAATGTTTCCAGAGTCCTAAAGGATCACTGTATGGAGTCTTAAGTGCAGATTTTAGAGGTCTTCTACTTCAGTCTCACTATATATAATGGAAAGAGCTTGTGGGAGGATGTATGATACTGTTGTGATTATCTAGCTAACTGATCACTGGAAGAATAGGAACAGTTCTAATTTCTGCAGCATAATGATTGTTTAATTCATAGTAAATACCTTTTAAAGTCCCCTGACTTTCCCACAATGCATGCTCAAAGTCCAGTTAGTTGATTTGTAATTTGAGAGTTTGCAGAGATGGGAAATGGAGATATTTATTACCCTTCACCTCAACTGTACTCCTAATTTCATGACTGGCTACATGTCTCTCCTGAGACAGGCAGCACTCAGACTTGCAGTGATGTTATGCGGTTGAAACTTTGGGCTGTGTTGAAGTCTGCACAAAGAGAGTTGGGTAGTCTTCACCAACCTCAGTCCATGGACTGACGATCATATGGAAAGCAATGATGAAGCTTAAGCGTGAAGACTAGAGAAGCAGAGGATGAATATGCTGAGTTTCCTGATCCCAGGAAGCAGTTGACAGTCTATATTTATACCATTAGCTCAGTAGATGAGAAACTACCTTGCCAAGTCTTACTACCTATAGGATTTTAAGACTGAGTTCTAATGAGAAGAATGCCTGCCCACTGAGCAGTGTTCCAACCAGAGAGTGAAGTAGATTCAATAATCAGAACACAACAGACAGCAAGGAACTCAGAGACAATCTTTTGGTGTTCTCTTCATACCCACTGGGATGTGAGCAATCTGATCACAAAAAATGTCCCATTAGCAGTGAAACTAACTTCTTTCCTGTTTTCCAAAATGGAGCATGACTTTGATCAGGTCAGGGACCTGTCTGTATGGTTACCACTATACCCTCCAAGCATCAAGTGTAAGGCCTGGCACATGGTAAACAATAAAAGCTGGTGAGTGAGTAAACAAATGAGGGGCCACTACTTTCTCTTTTTCCCAGGTTTTATAGAGATGAAATTGATACACATCCCAGGCTTCCCAGGTGGCACAGTGGTAAAGAAGCCACCTGCCAATGCAGGAGGAAAAAATAAACTCGGGGTTGATCCCTGGGTCAGGATGATTCTCTGGAATAGGAAATGGCAACCCACTCCAGCATCCTTGCCTGGAAAGTTTCATGGACAGAGGAGCCTGACAGGCTACAGTCCATGAGGTTGTAAGGAACTGGACATGACTGAGTGACTGAGGACACATGCATGGAATTGATATACATCACTGTATAAATTTAAGGCATAGACAAAAATGGTTTGACTTACATATATTATGAAATTATTATAGAAGTAAGTTTAGTTAACATCCACTTTCCCATAGATAAAATAAATATAGAAATTAAAAGACTTTTCTTGTGATCAGAAACCTCAGAATTTACTATCTTAATAACTTTCCTATATTATATATCAGTGTTAATTATAACTGTCATGTTGTACATTACATCCCTAGTACTTATTTATCTTATAACTGGTAGTTTGTACTTTTTGATTGCCTTCCTCCAATTCCCCCTTTTCCCACTTCCATCTCTGGTAACTGCAAATCTGATGCCTTTTTTCTATGTCTTCTTTTTAATCTTCTACATATAAGTGAGATAATACAGTATTTGCCTTTCTCTGTCTGACTCACTTCAGTTAGCTTATTACTCTCAATGTCCATCCATGCTGTTGCAAAAGGACTTTCTCTTTTTAAAAATGACTGAATAATATTCAATTTTGTGTATGTGTATCTCAAAATTTCTTTGTTCATTCATCACTGGACACTTATTAACCTATTTCTATGTCTTGCTTAAAAACATAGGCATGCAGATATCTTTTTAAGCTTGGGTTTTCAATCCCCTTGGATATATTCCCAGAATTGGAACTGCTGAATCATATGGTAGCTTTATGTTTAACTTTTTGAACATCCTCCACACTATTTTCCAAAGTGGCTATGCTGGTTGACAACCCCACCAAGAGTGCACGAGTGTTCTTTCTTCTCCATCCTTGTCAGCACTTTTTTCATGCCTCCTTCCCCCCATTCTCTCCCATCCCAGCAGCAGCATCCAGTGGTTTTTTCTTTTTAAATGATTTTTCTGTTTATTTTTAATTAAAGGATAATTGCTTTACAAAGATGTGTTGGTTTCTGCTGAACAATGTAAAACAACTGTAAATATATATAAATACCCTCCCTCTTGAGTCTCCCTCTAGCACCTCTTTCCACCCCTCTGGGTTGTCGCAGAGTGCCAGCCTGCATTCCCTGTGTTAGATAGCACCTTCCCACCAGCTATCTGTTTTACACACAATAGTGTACATATGTCAGTGCTACAACCTTCCCATCCTCACCTTCCACAACTGTGTCTTTAAGTCCATTCTCTACATCGTTGTCTCTGTCCCTGCCCTGCAAATAGGTTCATAAGTACCATTTTTCTAGATTCCATATACATACATTAATATAGGATATTTACTTTTCTCTTTCTGACTTACTTCACTCTGTCTAACAGGCTCCAGTTTCATCCACCTCAGTTCAAGTGACTCATTTTTGTTCCTTTTTATGGCTGAGTAATATTCCATTGTGTATATGTACCACAACTTCTTTATCCCTTCACCTGTCCATGGACATCTAGGTTGCTTCCATGTCCTGACTATTGCAATGAACATTGGGGTACATGTGTATTTTTGAATTGTGATTTTCTCTGGACATATACTCAGTAGTATTACCATGCAATTGCACTCATTTTACACAGTAGCAAAGTAATGTTAAAATTCTCCAAGCTAGGCTTCATCAGTATGTGAATTGAGAACTTCCAAATGTTCAAGCTGGATTTAGAGATTTAGAAAAGGCAGAGGAACCAGAGATCAAATTGTCAACATCCATTGGATCATAGAAAAAGTGAGAGAATTCCAGAAAAAGATCTAGCTCTGCTTTATTGACTATGCCAAAGCCTTTGACTGGGTGGATCACAACAAACTGTGGAAAATTCTTAAAGAGATGGGAATAGCAGATCACCTTACCTGTCTCCTGAGAAATCTGTATTTCTCAGGTCAGGAAGCAACAGTTAGAACTGGACATGGAACAATGGACTGGTTCCAAATTGGGAAAGGAGCACCACAAGGCTGTATATTGTCACCCTGCTTATTTAACTTCTATACAGAGTATATGTGTGAAATGTCAGGCTGGATGAAGCACAAGCTGGAATCAAGAAAGAAGGCGAGGGTGGGATGTTCGAGAGAATAGCATTGAAACAAGTATACAATCACGGGTGAAACAGATCACCAGCCCAGGTTGGATGCATGAGACAAGTGCTCAGGGCTGGTGCACTGGGAAGACCCAGAGGGATGGGATGGGGAGGGAGATGGGAGGGGGATCGGGATGGGGAACACATGTAAATCCATGGCTGATTCATGTCAGTGTATGGAAAAACCACTACAATATTGTAAAGTAATTAGCCTCCAACTAATAAAAATAAATGAAAAAAAAAAGAGCATAGGGAGAAATATCAATAACCTCAGATATGCAGATGACACCACCCTTATGGCAGAAAGCAAAGAACTAAAGAGCCTCTTGATGAAAATGAAAGAGGAGAGTAAAAAGAGCTGGCTTAAAACTCAACATTCAAAAAACTAAGATCATGGCATGTGGTCCCATCACTTCATGGCAAATAGATTGGGAAACAATGGAAACAGCAACAGACTTTATTTTCTTGGACTCCAAAATCACTGCAGATAATGACTACAGCCATGAAATTAAGAGATGCTCCTTGGAAGAAAAGCTATGATAAACCTCAGTTCAGTTAAGTCACTCAGTTGTGTCTGATTATTTCCCACCTCATGGACTGCAGCATGCCAGACTTCCCTGTCCATCACCAACTCCTGGAGTTTACTTAAACTCGTGTCCATTGAGTTAGTGATGCCACCCAACCATCTATGACAAAGCTAGACAGCATATTAAAAAGCAGAGACATTGCTTTACCAACTAAAGTCTATATAGGCAAAGCTGTTGTTTTTCCAATAGTCATGTATGGATGTGAGAATTGGACCATAAAGAAGGCTTAGTGTCAAAGAGGTGATGCTTTTGAACTGTGGTGTTTAAGACTCTTGAGAGTCTTTTGGACTTCAAGGAGATTGAACCAGTCAATCCTAAAAGAAATCAGCCCTGAATATTCATTGGAAGGACTGATGCTGAAGCTGAAATTCCAATATTTTGGCCACATTATGCAAAGAACTGACTCACTAGAAAAAACCCCGATGCTAGGAAAGATTGAAGACAGGAAGAGAAGGGGATGACAGAGGATGAGATGGTTGGATGGCATCACCAACTTGATGGACATGAGTTTGAGCAAGCTCAGGAAGATGGTGAAGGACAGGGAAGCCTGGTGTACTGCAGTCTGTGGGGTTCAAAGAGTTGGACACAACTGAACAAGTGAACTGACTGATGCCCAGTGGTGGGATTACTGGGCCATATGGTAGCTTCACTCATCATAGTGGCTGTTTCAGTTTACATTCCCTAAACAATGCAGAGGGTTTCTTTTTCTCCACATCCTGTCCAGCACTGTAGATCTTTTGATGATGGCCATTCTGACTGGTGTGAGGTTATATCTCATTGTAGTTTTGATTTGCATTTTTATAATAATGAGATGTGTTGAGCATCTTTTCATGTGTTTATTGGCCATCTGTATATCTTTGGAGAAATGACTGTTTAGGTCTTCTGCCCATCTTTTTGGGAAAAACAGAGAAGACTCAAATCAATAAATTTAGAAATGAAAAGAAGTCACAACAAAAAACACAGAAATACAAATTATCATTAGACACTGCTATGAGTAACTATATGCCAATAAAGTTGAGAAAGAAGAAGAAATGGGAAAATTCTTAGAAAAATACAACCTTCCAAGACTGAACCATGGAGAAATGGAAAATATGAACAGAGTGCCGGGCCAGACTCCCTGAGTTATATGGTAGCTTTCCTCTAGTTACCTATTTTACACATGATAGTGTATATATGTCAATGTTTGGATGTTTCTTTTAAATAAAGAAGCAACAAATAAGAATATAAAAAACAAACAACATGAGCAGACTAATCTCAAACATTGAATTCAAAAACTGTCAAAAATCTTACAACCAACAAAAGTCCAGGGCCAGATGGCTTCACAGGTGAATTCTATCAAATGTTTAAAGCAAGTTAACACCTATTCTGCTCAAACTCTTCCAAAAAATTGCAGAGGGAGAAACACTTCCAAACTCATTCTCTGAGGCTGCCATTACCCTGATAACCAAAACCAGAAAATGTTGTCACAAAAACAAAAATTATAGGCCAATATCACTGATGAACATAGATGCAAAAATCCTCAACAAAATACTAGCAAATACAATCCAATACAACATATTAAAAGGATCATACACCATGATCAAGTGGGATTTATCCCAGGGATGCAAGGTTTCTTCAATATGTGCAAATTAATCAATGTGATACACCACATTAGCAAATTTGAAAGATAAAAGCCACCTGATAATCTCAATAGATGCAGAAAAATATTTTGACAAAATTCAACATCCATTTATGATAAGAATTCCCTGGAAAATGGGCATAGAAGGAACGACCTCAACATAATAAAGAACATATATGACAAACCCACAGCAAACATTATTCTCAATGGTGAAAAACTGAAAGCATTTCCTTTAAGATCAGGAACAAGACAAGGGTGCCCACTCTCACTACTATTATTCAATACAGTTTTGGAAGTCCTAGCATAGAAACCTAGAAACCAGAGAAGAAAAAGAAATAAAAGGAATTCAGATTGGAAAGGAAGTAAAACTCTCACTGTTTGCAGATGACATGACAATATACATAGAAAACCCTGAAGATATCACAGAAAATTACAAGAGCTAATCCATTAATTTAGTAAAGTTGCAGGATACAATATTAATACACAGAAATCACAGCATTTACTGTCACTCATCTTTCTAATAATGGGCATTCTAACAGACAAAGATGATATCTCATTGTAGTTTTTATTTTCATTTCCCTAATGACTAGTAGTCATGTACAGATGTGAGAGCTGGACCATAAAGAAGGTTGAGCTTTGAAGAATTGATGCTTTTGAACCATGGTGCTGGAGAAGACGTTTGGGAGTCCCTCAGACTGCAAGGACATCAAAGCAGTCAATCCTAAAGGACATCAATCCTGAATATTGATTGGAAAGACTGGTGCTGAAGCTGAAGCTCCAATACTTCGGCCACCTGATGTGAAAAGCCAACTCATTGGAAAAAGACTCTGATGCTGGAAAAGATTGATGGCAAAAGGAGATGCTGGCAACAAAGGATGAGATGGTTAGACAGCATCACCAACCAGCAGACCTGAATTTGAGCAAATACCAGGAGACAATAAAGGACAAGGAAGGCTGACATGCTGTAGTTCATGGGGTTGCAAAGTTGGACACAACTTGGTGACTGAACAACCGCAACGATTAGTAAGGTTGAGCATATTTTCATATACCTATTTGCCATTTATATATCTCCTTTGGAAACAGTCCTATCCCACCTGGTCTTTTGACTATTTTCTCAACAGAATTGTTTGCTTTTTTTTTTTTGGCTATGAGTTCTTTGTATATTTTGGGTAAAAACCCCATATCATATATTGTTTGTAAATATTTTCTCCCATTTCAGAGGTTGTCTTATCATTTTGTTGATTGTTTCTTTTGCTGTGAAGAAGCTCTTAGGCTTGATGTAGTCCCTCTTGTTCATTTTTGGTTTTTGTGTTTGTGCTTTAGGTGTCATATCCAAAAATCCTTGTCAAGACCCATGTCAAGGTGTTATTATCCCTTTGTTTCCTTTTAGAAGTTTATGATTTCAGGTCTTACATTTAAGTCTTTAGTAAATTTGGAGTTAATTTTCATATATCTACCACTTTCTTTTGGCAACACTCTCTGTTGTCTCTTGTATCTTCTAGTATTTCATTTAAAATATATACGCCTGATCCTACTAGAGCTTGTTCTTCTACAGTGAGTTTTCCTAGAAAAATAATTCTAATGCTTTAGATTTCACTGCTACTATTTAGGGTTTCTTAGGCAAATTCTAAGAAATACTGATGGAATTCCACTTGTCAACTTGAAAGCCTCAAGGTTATCTTTTTGTGAAAAAGTCTTGTAAAGTTTGTGAAATCTGTGCAAAATTCCCATTACAAATTATCCAGGTCTGGTCAAAGGGACCAAAAAAAATCCCAAGAGGAACCCATAGGGATTTTTAAACAGTTTAACTGTCATGCCTGTTTTTTAAGTAGACAAGTCATATAGACATTGAGTCATTTTCATGACATGCCTCGGAAAAGGCAGAATATAGCCTAGTTTGAGCAGATCAATAATCACATTTACAGTTAAATAGAAAGTTAACATTTGGCTTTAAGGCAAAACTTTAAAAAGAAACTACATGTTAGCTTTTGAGACAGAAATGAGAAGCAAATAGAGATATAGGCCTTGGTAATCAGAACCTTGGATATTTAAATAAAAGCATTTATCTGTGTCAACTCTACTATGCTTCAGATATTTCTATTTTTTTTTTTAACCAGGAGTTCAACCTGTTGAAGGATCTGGTTCTCCATTATTATTTTTGTGATTTTACCCAGTCTCTATTAAAGGTCTTTATGACTTATAATTTAAAATCAGGGTGGATTAAAATTAAATCTGAGATTCACTTTCGGAGTAATTTCAGAATGTAAGACTTAGATCCATCTAACATTCATTGAGTTTCTTCTAGGTACCACGCATCTGCTTAAAACTGGGAATAAAGATGAGTAAAACAGACATGGTCCTTGCCCCCAGAATTTATAATTTAGAGAGAATAAGACACACAAACTCACAATTGAAAGCAGATAAAGCAGAAGGTCCTCAGAGAGGGAGATCCAGGCATGGTTTTCTTGACATCAGTTCAGTTCAGTTGCTCAGTCGTGTCTAACTCTTTGCGACTCCATGGACTGCAGCATGCCAGGCCTCCCTCTCCTTCACCATCTCCCAGAGCCTGCTCAAACTCATGTCCATCAAATAGGTGATGCCATCTAACCATTTCATCCTCTGTCATCTCCTTCTCCTCCCGCCTTCAATCATTCCCAGCATCAGGGTCTTTTCCAATGAGTCAGTTCTTCACATCAGGTAGCCAAAGTATTGGAGCTTAAGCTTCAGCATCAGTTTTTCCAATGAATATTCAGGGCTGATTTCCTTCAGGATTGTCTGGTTCAATCTCCTTGAAGTCCAAGAGACTCACAAGAGTTTTCAACACCACAGTTCAAAAACATCAATTCTTTGAGACTCATCCTTCTTTATGGTCCAATTCTCATAAGATATGAGGGAGAGGGTCCTAGATTTCAATCCTGTGTGATTAAAAATTTTAGAAAATCCAAAGCTGAAACTTTCTCTTTGTGCATCCTTTTGGAAAGTAGCTTGTCAGAGTGGAAGAGAAAATGTGCTCTCCCTTGAAACCCAACTGTTTGGAACATCCTTCCTATTTAGACAGAATACTCTGGGCAGTCCTTTGCTGTCAGCCTATATATTTAACATTATCCTTTCTTCCCTTCCCTTTACCAATTGCATCTCAAAAGAGATGAGAATGGGCTTCCTTCCCCCACTTGCACATTTGTGCACTCCCTTGTCAATAAAGTTCAGGGTACCTGCTTGTTCAAGGAGCATCAGATTTGGAAATCCCAACTGGGATGTGTATCGCTGATCCTACTTGTGACCCCAGTTGTCTTGCAGTTCACACTGTTTGCTGAACCCAGGGTAGGCAAGGCAAGAGCTAAGAGGCCGAAAGTAGACGAGGAGCAGTAGGAACCGCGGACACATTTGTTTTCTCCTGGCTGCTGCAGCAGCCCTAACGGTTTTTTCTGCTGGCTGTCACGGTAGCGGTAGCAATAGACGCTCTATGTTCTCTTCTCTCCTGGCTGACCCAATGGCCACAGCCGTGACGCAGCAATAATGCCGCCAGTTTCTAGAAGGAGCACGTACAGGCAAACCGCACACAACAACCCGTGACCAAGCGAATATCTTGTGACACGCATGCTCAGTGCTAGAAGTGATCTCAGCTGTTACATAGTCATCATTTACAAAATGTGGGGCGGAAGGGCCTGAACACGCCATCTTGGCTAATTTGCTTCTCCCCACAGGATGCAACAACCTATATTTACAGAGGCAGAATAAAGAGTGTAACTTCCTCAGCGGACTGAAAATCAGACTCCACTCTGCAGTTGAACTGTCTTCAGGCCTCAGCAAAGCATTTAGTATCTCTTTCCTCCTTGTAAATGAGGATGTTGGGAGGATTACATGTGATCGTGGATGTAAGCACTCTTCCTGGCTTAGTAAATATGAGTTTCTATCAACTGTGGAGTTACTCTAATAGAGTATTTAATTCTAGTCTAGGGCCCCCCTCCCCATCACATCAAAATCTCCAAGCCCATCGTACAGCACTTGGTTTGGATTTCTCCACTGTCTTCTCTCTTTTCTTGAATTTAAAGTATTTTATTTTCAGTTACATATCCAGTAATATTTCTTGAGAGCTTATTCTATACTATAACTGGATAATGTACTGCAGAATATTTTAGAATCTTATATTTACCTTATTTTATTCAAACTTCAAATTACTCCTTGCACGTGGCACTATCGTGGGCATCTTACACCTGCTAATCATAAAAACTTAGAGAAATTAAATGACTTGCCTAAAGCTATGCAGATGAAAATTGGCAGAGCTGGGATTCAGTACATACAGTTTGTCTGATATTATACCAATTCCCACGATACTAAGTTGACTTTCCTGATGCTACTGTAGGAGAGGAGTGTGGAGAAACGCAAACTTTCTCCTTAAGTTTGACTAAATGATAATGTGAGTATTTTTCAAAAATTCTAGGTTATGTTGACATCATGTGGTCATGGTCTAAGTGTTTTTAAAATGGCCTTCAGATTTTGACTTTGGTTCTTTAGAGTACTATCATGGGAATAACTTCTTGTCCATCTCTACTTTCCATGGATATTCAGTTTTGTCCAAATATCTATCCTGGCTCCACAAAACCATATGCTTTTAAGGAAAGCTGACTCTTCCCCAATTCCCGAGTTGACCTGGTTGGCTTAAGAAAGGGAAATTCTACCATACATTGACATGAATTAGCCGCGGTGTGCATGCGTCCCCTATCCCAAAGTCCCCTCCCACCTCCCTCCCTATCCCATCTCTCTGGGTTGTTCTAGTGCACCGGCCTTGAGTGCCCTGTTTCATGCATTAAACTTGGACTGGTGATCTATTTCACATATGGTAATTAGCCTCCAATTAAAATAAATTGATTAATTTAAAAATTAAAAAGGAAAAGTCTATTCTTTTTGCTAGTTCAGGGGTAAGGAGATGTGACTCTATTCTGTCTGAGACTTGAGGAGAAATTTGACTGCCCAAGAACCAGAAAATACATTTTAAAAAAATTAAAAGAGAAAGTAAATTTCATTATGAAGAAAATCGAGTTTAGAACAAAACCTGGTAAAAATTGTAAATGGAAATGTATAAAAAATTTTTTACAGGGTGGTTTTTGTGGGCCATAATTTTTATTAGATAAAAATTATCACTGACATCATTTCTAAAATGAAATACAATTGACATGAATTTATTACAGAAAGTAATTCTGAACTTTGCCATCAGTTTGGTATTTTTCTCCTTTTAAAGGGAATTTGTTGGAAGGTTGAGGTAAGTACTCATTCCCTCATTTCATCTATACTGTGTTTTCCACTTTTAGGTCAAGTGTGATCATTGCTTGGGCTCATAGTTAGAGATGACAGTCTTTTATTGTCAGATGTAAACTGTCGTCTGGTCCAGGGGATCATAACTGTGAAGGCTGTATTAATAAAAGTCTCTAGTTTAGCCAGTTATTGCAGAATGATTTTTTCATGGAGTACTTATTCTCAACATTCAAGAAATCAGTAACATTGTCATTTTAATATCTTCTTTTTATGGCAGATGCCATAAGCATTATTTCCTTCCTCTTCTAGCATACGGTCCATTATGCAGATATAACTTGAACTAAGCAAAGTTGTAGGAGATATAAATAAATAATTTTGCATTTTCCTCATAGGACAAATGACTAAATGCTAATTTGGAATCTGGCAAACTTGGCTGGCTTGTTAGAAAATTTTAGAATAATGTGCCCCCTTACTGCAATTCATGCCATTTATTTTGTTTTATATGGCAAAGCCCCAAATGAATAAATGAATTGTGCTTCCCCTAGTGCTATTTTCTAGAAAACAGGAAACTTATGTGTGACAGAGGCAGAAATTTAGTGTTACTTCCACTGACTGAATCCTATTTTTCATTTATATATCCTACCATACTGTGTTGAAATGATTTTATTTCTACAAGTTTGTCTATGTGATGACCTAAGATATCACCTGTGATGTTTCGTGAACTACTTTGTTCTATGATCTTTAAAGTGCTTCTATTTTTAGCAGGCACAAAAGACATGGGTATTGGTGGATGTTGAGAATTTTGTGTATACTAGAATATCTGCATTAAATTCACTCCTTTCCAAAGTAAGAGTTACTATGTTATTCACTGATTCATTTGCAGTTATTTCAAATATTGGAGGACTAGTTAGTATTTAAAAGTTAAATAGTACAAAGTAGAAGTCTGGTAGTCTCATTTCCAGAACTTCTACTTTTGGTCCAAAAATTATTTTTTAACAAAAATTTGCTGAATACCAGTTATGTATCAGCCACTGAGCTAGGCCCTGGATGGCAAAAGTGGAAAAAAACAAAGCCCATGTTCTCATACAGCTTTTATTCTAGCGAGAAGAGAAAGATGATATATTTATAAACTCATAAATGCATTACATTTTAGGTGTGCTTTGGAAAAATGTAAACAGAGAGTGGCCATTATGGAAGGTGTTGTCAATTTAAAAGACGAGTCCAGAGAAGGCCTTTCTAATAAAGGGACATATAAAATGAATGATAAGAAGTGGATTTGGCAACTGGGAAGCCAGGTGACTGCAAAGACTGTCTATGTGCAGAATTGATGGTCAACTAGTGTGCATAGATGTTGGGCTGCATGCTGCAGGCCTGCAAGCCCTATACTTGCCCAGCCTCAAGAACAAAGAAAGAGCCTGTATTCAGTGACAGAGACATGGATGGTTTAATGCATGGGGGCATCTTATATGTGTAAAGCAAGGTCCTGGAACAACACCCCTATGTGTGTGGCAGATGGTGGGCAGGACATGGCCCCGGTCTTTGCTACTGGGTGGGGGTGTTTCCAATTATAAAGGGAATTGATGATTGATGTCAGCTTGGCTTGTTGGTTACCAGGAAAACCAGCAGACGAGCACGCTGTGGAGGAGCCTGCCCCTCACCACCCCTTCAATAAATTACCGTGGTGAAGATATTCTCATCTGAAATTTAGAAAAATCATTAGCTGAGGTTAGGGGAAATTATGTGGGCATTTAATCAATGAAACTCTCTGATTAAGAGGGAAAGTCAGTCACGAGGGTAAACTGTAGGTGAAGCAGGGGCTGGTCAGGCAGGGAATGTACAGAGAGCAAAGGAACAGCCATCCTGGGGGGCAGTGCTGACCACACAACAGGTGTAACAGTCTTTTACCACTGACTGGTCCCTTTTCATACCAGTTGTTAAATATTTCAAAAACTTTCCCATGATGGTACTAAAAAAGGAGCAAAAGGTACTAAATTTTTTTAAAGAATATTTCTGTAGAAGAACACAGGGAGACAGGTGCTTAATTCTTCAAGGAACAAGGGGAGGAGCTGGATGTGAATGCAACAAGGAGGAACAGGTGGTACTATAGTTTAATGGCTTGAACTTCAAAATAGTTGAAGGGTTCTAGGAAGGAGGTAGAGATAATGGTTCTCAAGTGGCAATGGGGAATTAAGTGAATAAAGTGGATGGCCTCACCACCTCCAGACCTAGTGAGATAAGTAGTTTGGAGGAGAAAAGATGCCACTTAAATTGACTACATGCAAAGTAGCTTCCTTAGAGGATAGCAGATTTTATTTAGATGGGGGAGGAGGGAATATTCAGAGAAGAAGTTAAGGATAAAGGATGTTTTGTCAATGACAGGTGAAGAGCCTCAGAGGATATTTTACAGTATATAATACCAGGAGGTCTGAGAGGTCAGCAAGTGGTGAAACCATCTTTCAGATTAAAGAGATATACAGACTAAGAAGTGTATAAGAGCCAAGGTGATGGGAGATCAACTAAGGAGCGCTCAGTGATGTTGGGCAGGATGTGATGTTTCCTAAAGGCTCATCATGGTGAGTGTGGGGCAGACAGAAAGTGTGATCTCTCTGGGCTAGGCATAGCTCGCTGGCCTGTTGGTTCAGCAGTGGTAATGGTGAAGTGAAGGCAGTGGATGTATAGTGGCATTTGTAGGATGTTTGACTATGAGCACTCTCTATGAGCAGTATCTAATGCCATAAGTGAGCACCCCATAACCAATTAACCAGGTAAGTACCATAGCTCTGTTCCAATTATATACATAATATAAAAGCATGTGAGTCAAAGTGGGAAACTTCAACTGGTTATTCAGATGGTTTTGAAATATTCAGATAGTTTCATTATGTTGCACAAAACATTTGTATAACACTCTGAAAATTTAACTTTTGATCTAATATGCTTAATATTTTAAAGACATGTAATGGGCTATTTTGTCTAAAATTATGTATGTCTGGTATTCTGTAGATGTTAGATTACTACTTTATAGGAAGCAGATCCTATATGAACTTAATTCTTGGATATGATTAAAACTCTTCAATGTATCTAAATTTTTTCAAATGGATAAACATAGAAATTGTAAGAGTTTATTTTCTGGAACCACCTTTTCTGGATAAGTGAAGTTGATCATTTAGCACCTTTATTTTATACATCAGGTTCAAGACCATTTGGACAAAAGAAGAAAGAATATCAAATAGTAGAAAGGTCACTGGATTAGATATTTATCCCAGTGGTGCAGGAAGATGGCTTCTCAGGCTAACCTGTTATTGCACAGATGAGGAAACACACAGCTAAGGACGCAATCACACTAATGGTACATGTGAGTCCAGATCCTGGAATCGTGGATGACTGGATTTGTGTCTCCCTGACATTTGGAGTAGTAATGTCTTCAGAACCCAATCAAATATCTTCCATTTGTCTGTTCAACACTTCAAGAATTTGCTGTGTGAAATCTGAAACTGCCCCCCTATCTAGAAGTTAAGGAGAGACAAGACAGAGGTAGATCAGCCCAGATTGGCTAGTAGCAGGCTTAGTAAGCAAGGGGACTTAAATTTGAGACTTGTCTGTAGTTCAGTTCAGCTCAGTTCAATCACTCAGTCATGTCCGATGCTTTGTGACCCCATGGACTGCAGCATGCCAAGCCTCCCTGTCCATCACCAACTCCTGGAGCGTACTCAAACTCATGTCCATTGCGACAGTGATGCCATCCAACCATCTCATCCTCCGTCGTCCCCTTCTCCCACCATCAATCCTTGCCAGCATCAGGGTCTTTTCAAGTGAGTCACTTCTTCACATCAGCTGGTCAAAGTATTGGAATTTCAGCTTCAGCATCAGTCCTTCCAATGAATATTCAGGACTGGTCTCCTTTAGGATGGACTGGTTGGATATCCTTGCAGTCCAAGGGGCTATCAAGAGTCTTCTCCAACACCATAGTTCAAAAACATCACTTTTTTCAGTGCTCAGCTCTCTTTATAGTCCAACTCTCACATCCACACAGGACTACTAGAAAAACCAAGCTTTCACTAGACAGACCTTTGTTGGGAAAGTAATGTCTCTTCTTTTTAATATGCTTTCTATTTTGGTCATACTTTTCTTCCAAGGAGCAAGCATCTTTTAATTTCATGGCTGCAGTCACCATCTGCAGTGATTTTGGGACCCCCAAAAATAAAGCCTGTCACTGTTTTCACTGTTTCCCCATCTATTTGCCATGAAATGATTGGGCCAGGAGCCATGATCTTAGTGTTCTGAATGCTGCACCTTAAACCGACTTTTTCACTCTCCTCTTTCACTTTCATCAAGAGGCTCTTTGGTTCTTCTTCACATTCTGCCATACAGTTGGTGTCATCTACATATCTGAGGTTATTGATATTTCTCCTGGCAATCTTGATTCCAGTTTGTGCTTCTTCCAGCCCAGCATTCCTCATGATGTACTCTGCATATAAGTTAAATAAGCAGGGTGACAATATACAGGCTTGACATACTCCTTTTCCTATTTGGAACCAGTCTGTTATTCCATGTCCAGTCCTAACTGTTGCATCCTGACCTGCATACAGATTTCTCAAGAGGCTGGTCAGCTGGTCTGGTATGCCCGTTTCTTTCAGAATTTTCCACAGTTTATTATGATCCACACAGTCAAAGGCTTTGCCATAGTCAATAAAGCAGAAATAGATGTTTTTCTGGAACTCTCTTGCTTTTTCAATGACCCATTGTGTATTGGCAATTTGATCTCGGGTTCCTCTGTCTTTTCTAAAACCAGCTTGAACATCTGGACGTTCAAGATTCATGTATTTTGAAGCCTGGCTTGGAGAATTTTGAGCATTACTTTACTAGTGTGTGAGATGAGTGCAATTTTGTGGTAGTTTGAGCATTCTTTGAGATTGCCTTTCTTAGGGATTGGAATGAAAACTGACCTTTTCCAGTCCTGTGGCCACTGCTGAGTTTTCCAAATTTGCTGGCATATTGAGCGCAGCACTTTCACAGCATCATCTTTCAGGATTTGAAAGAGCTCAACTGGAATTCCATCACATCTACTAGCTTTGTTCATAGTGATGCTTTCTAAGGCCCACTTGAGTTCACATTCCAGGATGTCAGTCTCTAGGTGAGCAATCACATCATTGTGATTATCTGGGTTATGAATATCTTTTTTGTACAGTTCTTCTGTGTATTCTTGCCACCTCTTCTTAATATCGTCTCCTTCTATTAGGTCCATATCATTTCTGTCCTTTATTGTGCCCATCTTTGCATGAAATTTTCCCTTGGTATGTCTAATTTTCTTGAAGAGATCTCTGATCTTTCCCATTCTATTGTTTTCCACTATTTCTTTGCACTGATCGCTGACGATCTCTTATCTCTCCTTGCTATTCTTTGGAACTCTGTATTCAAATGGGTATATCTTTCCTTTTCTCCTTTGCTTTTCACTTCTCTTCTTTTCTCAGCTATTTGTAAGGCCTCCTCAGACAACCATTTTGCTTTTTTGCATTTTTTTTTCTTGGGGATGGTCTTGATCTCTGTCTTCTGTACAATGTCACCAACCTCTGTCACGCACTCTGTCTATCAGATCTAGTCCCTTAAATCTATTCCTCACTTCCAAGGTATAATTGTAAGGGATTTGATTTATGTTATACCTGAGAGGTCTAGTGGTTTTGCCTACTTTCTTCAATGTAAGTCTGAATTTGGCCACAAGGAGTTCATGATCTGAGCCACAGTCAGCTCCCAGTCTTGTTTTTACTGACCATATAGAGCTTCTCCATCTTTGGCTGCAAATTATATAATCAGTCTGATTTTGGTATTGACCATCTGGTGATGTCCATGTGTAGAGTCTGCTCTTGTGTTGTTGGAAGAGGGTGTTTGCCATGACCAGTGCATTCTCTTGGCAAAACTCTGTTAGCCTTTGCCCTTCTTCATTCCATACTCCAAGGCCAAATTTGCCTGTTACTCCAGGTGTTCCTTGACTTCCTCCTCTTGCATTTCAGTCCCCTATAATGAAGGAAAAAGATTTTCACATCTTTTTCGGGTGTTAGTTCTAGCAGGTCTCATAGGTCTTCATGGAACCATTCAACTCCAGCTTCTTCAGCATCTGGTCAGCACATAGCCTGGATCACCATGATATTGAATGTTTTGCCTTGGAAATGAACAGAGATCATTCTGTCATTTTTGAGATTGTATCCAAGTACTGCATTTCAGACTCTTTTGTTGACTATGATGGCTACTCCATTTCTTCTAAGGGGTTTTTGCCCACAGTAGTAGATATAATGGTCATCTGAGTTAAATTCACCCATTCCAGTCCATTTAAATTCTCTGCTTCCTAAAATGTCAACATTCACTCTTGCCATCTCCTGTTTGACCACTTCCAATTTGCCTTGATTCATGGATATTACAGTACAGGTTCCTATGTAATATTGGTCTTTACTGCATCAAATCTTGCTTCCGTCACCAGTCACATCCACAACTGCGTGTTGTTTTTGCTTTGGCTCTGTCTCTTCATTCTTTCTGCAGTTATTTCTTGACTGATCTTCAGTAGTATATTGGACACCTACCGACCTGGGGAGTTCATCTTTCAGTGTCTTAACTTTTTGCCTTTTCATACCCCATTTCATATAATGGGGTTCTCAAGGCAAGAACAATGAAGTGGCTTGGCATTCCCTTCTCCAGTGGACCGTATTTTGCCAGAACTCTCCACCCTGACCCATCAGTCTTGGATGGCCCTACATGGCATGGTTCATAGTTTCATTAAGTTAGACAAGGCTGTGGTCCATGTGATCATTTTAGTTAGTTTTCTGTGATTGTGGTTTTCAGTCTGCTTGCCCTCTAATAGGGAAGGATAAGAGGTTTATGGGAGCTTCCTCATGGGAGAGACTGACTGAAGGAGAAACTGGGTCTTGTTCTGATGGGCAGGGCCGTGCTCAGTAAGACTTGCCTTAGGCAGTTGCAAGATGAGTAGATCTCTGTACCCACCTATTAGAATCTTTAAAGTCTATATAGACTTGACAGGGTTTAGCCACATATTCAGCCCAGATAGTCTCAACCACACATTGGTCTCTCATGGCTTCAGTTTTGAAAAAGGCTTCCACTATGGGGACAGAGGGAGAATATATATTCCAAGGACAGGGGAGGGAGTGAGAATCCTCTGACTCTCTGGGTCCAGCTCGACCATCAGCCTGCAGTCATGTCCTCTCATTGACCTCCAAGGGCGTTGTCTTCAAGCTGTTTGTGTTCCCATACAAAGGTGCAACCACAAGAGTTGAGAAGGATAAGTCTCAGGCACTTTATGAAGAACCTGTAAACAGATTTGGGTTCCTCTTCTCCTAACCAGACTGTGCTCTGAGCAATGGAATGAGAGTTAAAAAATTGAGGAGTAGGTTGGCATTTGCTTAATAGAGATTATATTTGTTTTCTTCTTAGTTTTCTCAAATGTCAAATGAATGGATAGGTGCAGATAATCTCCAAGGCTTCTGTTAGCCCAAACAGTAGATAAACCTCTAAAAATCTTAGGAGTCCAAAAAACAGCTTCAGTTTTACTGTTGATGGACCAATAAGCATCTCTGAAATGTTTTACTGAAAATAGGTCTTTAGTTTCAGCCTGTGAAGAAAATAATTGTCAAACTCACACAAACACTTGTTAGAGTTTTATTAATACATAGATATCAAAACAACCAGTTCATATGCACTTTAAGAATAAATGATGACATATCTGGGATTTCCCTGGCCAGTCAAATGGTTAAGAATCTGTGCTCCCAAAGCAGAGGGTACAGGTTCAATCCCTGGTCAGGGAACAAAGATTCTATGCTGCATGGTGCGGCCAAAGGGAAAAAAAAAGAAAGAAGACAGAAATGACACAGCCTTATGGATTTAACTTTTTTAGTTTTATTTCAGCAAGGAGACAACAGCAGTTTGCTTCTTCTGCAGTTACTATAGGTAGAAACCTATCAATAAAATCCTGTGCTTTCCCCAGTGGTTATGCAATCCTAATAATTAAATCTACACATCTGCTAAATAACAGCAGATTTGAAGTCTAGCAATTTACATGGAAGAAAACAGATGTCATTCTGGTATAACCTCTTCCCTTTCACCATGAGTGCTGTGAACGCCACACACCCTGCAGTGTTTAATCTATCAAAATACTCTACTCCATTTACTCCATTTTATTACATCCTGTGTCACAGGAGATAGAGCAGCTGTTTCTGGATAGAAAGCAAAGAATTGGTACAAAAATAAAGCCTTATCTGAGTAGGTGCAGCAAAGCAATGTTCCTGAATTATCAGCAAAGGGAGAACAAGTGCCTACAATGGGATGATTTTTCAGAAGCTCCAGTGCAACTACTCTTTCAATCAAGAGCATAAGTGGTGAATGATCTAAAACATACACTACATAGGTGCATTTTCCCTTCACAGAAAAATACTGAAGTTCAAAACTCAAGTTCACGTCCTTTGTTAAATATCTCAAATTGATACAAAGAGTGGGTTCTTTCCTAATTAAGTGGTCATGAAATAAAACCCCACCTCAATGGGAAAAAATACAACATGTGAGACCATCCATATTCTCGAAACTTATGTCAAGTGGTTTAGATAGAAAAAAGTTGGGTTTATTATTCAAGTGAAATTTACTTGGTTATGAAAAGTGTTACAAAAGAGAATATTAAAAATCTGTTGGGATGAGTTGTCAATGGATTTCCATGCATTACAGTGAGATATATGAAGGACAACAGGTGGAGAGAGTTTCATAATTATATGTGTTTTAATTGCATTCTTAGGAGGAAAAACCATGTTTCACTAGATGAGCAACTCAGACTTTGGTAGCATAAGGGTCCCTTGGAGTGCCAAAGTCCCCAGAGAATCTGACTCAATGAGTCTAACACATGAAGTTCAGGAATCTAAAATTTTAAGAGGCCTGCTGGTTAATTCTGATGCAGGTCGTCTTAGGACTATAAAAAACAATGTTTAGAGAACTGTACAAATATATAATCTTTTTCAATGAAAATAATGAATACCCAATCTATAATAAGAATAGAAGAGAGATTTTTTTGTTTTTTTTTTTTGTTTTTTGCATCAAAATGGGAATGACAACTTGGGACACACAGATTCAAAAAGTATTTGAGTTGTATTCCAGCAGATGATCCTTTGCCTGAAACACTGCAAAATGTTAGTTGCTCAGCCATGTGACCCCACGGACTATAGCCACCGTAGAATTCTCCAGGCAAGAATACTGGATTGGGTAGCCATTTCCTTCTACAGAGGATCTTCTCTACCCAGGAATCGAACCTGGGTCTCCTGCGTTGCAGGCAGATTCCCTGAGCCTACCTAATTTATCTGCTTCCATCTTTGCCTCCCAATAGTCTATTCTTTACAAGGCAATCAGAATATTTTTGAGATGTCAGTCTGATCATCTTATTCCTCTGCTTGAAACCATTCAGTGGCTTACCATCTCATTTAGAGAAAAAGCTCAGTTCTCGCCATTATCTACCAGGCTGTATGACATGGTCCTTGTTTCCCCTCTAACTTTATCTCCTCATCTCTACTCCCTTCCATCCAAACTGGCCCCTTTACTGTTCCTGAAACTAATATGACTGAACTGACTATTCCATCTACCTGGAAAACTCTCTCTCCATGTATTTCTATGGCTTTCTCCATAACCTTCTCCACGTGTTTGTTCAAAAGTGAAACCTCCCCTAACCACCCTATTTACCTCCATAAGCACCTTCTCCCTGACTTACCCTGCCTCCTTTCCAATTTTATTTTTACAAATAGCATGTATCAGTTCTTATACCATAAACTTTACCTATTATTTATATTATGGTTGATTTTAAAAGTTGAGATAGTCTATGACAAAAACAATTTGAAAATAATTTCATTTGATATATAATCAAGACACTTCTTTCTTCAAAATGATCATAATGCATGATATACATAAAGTGCTTACAAAGTGCTAAATGTTGTGCTTTACATATACTACCTTGTTTAGTACTTATAAATTATCATGAAGAATTTGTTATAATTATTATTTCTATTATGCCAGTGAAAAAATGATGAATACAGAGGTCAAGTGACTTGTTCAAGGTCACACAGCTATTAGGCTTTGGTACTGGGACTCAAGAACAGGGAGTCTTCTCCAGCCTCTGCTTTGACAATGCCCTGGATAAATAACCACTTGAAGTTACACAATTAATCAGCAAATTCTGTGTTCAAAATATTGGCTGCTTGATGACTTGAAATTACTTTTAAACAGATGTGTGTCTGATGCAGTCAGTCCTTGATTCACTTTTCAGATAATTCTTACCACCCCTTCTATTTCTTCTGTTCCTAAGATTTATCTCTTGAATTGCTAAGTATTTATCTCTATTCCCTACATTTTTGACTGCTAGAGGCTAATCAAGTTCATGCCTTATCTGAGTAAAAATTTTATAAGTATGTGTAATACTCCCACTGGGTCTTTCCAGCTTAGTCCATTTTCTTTTCTTCTATAGAAATAACAGCTTGGCCTCAAACAAGCTTTCAAGGAGACCCAGATGGTGAATAGTATCCATTGTTTTAATAGATCCATTGTTCAATTTTTAAAAGATTTCAGGCTGGTCATTAATGAAAGCCAGGAAATTGATTTACTATAGTGAAGTACTGTCAAAAGACCGTTTATAAATTGTGAGGATATTACTTTTTTAATTGAATTTAAATATGATAATGAATGAAGAGAAAGGTGCACCAGCTCATAATTATAGGAACTTGTATAAACACAAAGATGAGAGAAAAAACATGAAGATTATCAAAGTACTTATAATTTCAGTGAACAGGAGCCTCAAGAGCTCAACGTAAAGGGTCAGTGTAAACGACCATTATGTCTTAACCCAGTTTCCTTGAGTTATTTTTAATCTTTTGACTTATAGTGTAGAGGTGTGTTATCTATTCAAGACCAAATCTTTTACTGAGTTCAAATTCTGATTGAGGTCATCAGCGATTACAGGAGCAGTCATAAATAATATTCCCTATATTCTGGGTTGAGATTAGGATTTTGAGAGTCCATTAATAATGGTTATATTTTATATTCACTATAAAATATAGTGGATAGAAGCAAGGTTAGACTGTCCTGAGGAAGACAGAAAAAAAAGTATATGTACTGACTTTGGGGTAACCTGGAGAAAGTTAACTGAAAGACTGTGGTAAGAGACACTGAAAATAACAAATAATTTAATGCAAACACTATACACTTCTTCTGACATTCAACTAAACTCTTATTTGTGTGACAATGCTTTAGATTTTGAAATTATTTTGGAACTTGAAGTCACTTATGTGAGCATGTAATTATACTCTTGGTGTGATCTGATGTGTAAACTTTTTAAGCAGTTATTTTTTTTTTTCAGCAAATAATTCATATTGTCTCCAAAATAGAAGCCTTAGTGAATCTCAGAACATGAATTCATAGATAAAACTGGGCCCTAATAAGAGTTGCATATACTGTGCAATAGATAATATTATTGCCCACCAGACATTTATTCACCTTTTTCTCCCTTCTAATAGAATCTTAGTTTGGGTTTCCACCTCAGTCTTCTACTTTAGGGAAAGCTGACTCCATTCTAGAGGAGGTACAGTCTTGTTACTCTAAGTTATTTAACATATAAACTTCTTTTGAAGAATTGCAGTGATGCAAGGTTAATACATGATTTATTTTGATCAATCAAGTTGTAGGAAAGGCCATTTATTCCATAGGTGTAGGAGAGGTCTTTCTCTGTCTTATTCAATTACAACAAGAAAGCATGAAGTTCTAATGGCCAAAGAGGGCCAACTTGAAATCATGAGAGATAATTTTTAAGATGAAGCTGACATTGTGGGTGGTTGAGTAGAGAGACGGAAAGAACCTGGATCCTTGATAACAGAATCGATTTGATTAAACTGGACAAAAGCACCCATACTTCTGGATTTCCATTAATGTTAGATAATCAATATCCTAGTGGAGGTGATGGAATTCCAGTTGAGCTATTTCAAATCCTGAAAGATGATGCTGTGAAAGTGCTGCACTCAATATGCCAGCAAATTTGGAAAACTCAGCAGTGGCCACAGGACTGGAAAAGGTCAGTTTTCATTCCAATCCCAAAGAAAGGCAATCCCAAAGAATGCTCAAACTGCTGTACAATTACACTCATCTCACACACTAGTAAAGTAATGCTCAAAATTCTCCAAGCCAGGCTTCAAAATACATGAACCATGAACTTCCAGATGTTCAAGCTGGATTTAGAAAAGGCAGAGGAATGAGCGATCAAATGCCCAACATTCGCTAGATCATCAAAAAAGCAAGAGAGTTCCAGAAAAAACATCTATTTCTGCTTTATTGACTATGGCAAAGCCTTTGACTGTGTGGATCACAATAAACTGTGGAAAATTCTGAAAGAAATGGGCATACCAGACCACCTGACCTGCCTCTTAAGAAACTTGTATGCAGGTCAGGAAGCAACAGTTAGAATTGGACATGTAACAACAGACTGGTTCCAAATAGGAAAAGGAGTATGTCAAGCCTGTATATTGTCACCCTGCTTATTTAACTTATATGCAGAGTACATCATGAAAAACGCTGGGCTGGAGGAAGCAGAAGCTGGAATCAAGATTGCTGGGAGAAATATCAATAACCTCAGATATGTAGATGACACCAACAGTATGGCGGAATGTGAAGAAGAACTAAAGAGCCTCTTGATGAAAGTGAAAGAGGAGAGTGAAAAAGTTGGCTTAAAGCTCAACATTCAGAAAACCAAGATCATGGCATCCAGTCCCATAACTTCATGGCAAATAGATGGGGAAACAGTGGAAACAGTGTCAGATTTTATTTTTCTGGGCTCCAAAATCACTGTAGATGGTGAATGCAGCCATGAAATTAAAAGACGCTTACTCCTTGGAAGGAAAGTTATGACCAACCTAGACGGCATGTTAAAAAGCAGAGAAATTATTTTGCCAACAAAGGTCCATCTAGTCAAGGCTATGGTTTTTCCAGTGACCATGTATGGATGTGAGAATTGGACTATAAAGAAAGCTGAGCACCAAAGAGTTGATGGTTTTGAACTGTGGTGTTGGAGAAGACTCTTGAGAGTCCCTTGGACTGCAGGGCGATCAAACCAGTCCATCCTAAAGGAGATCAGTCCTGGGTTTTCATTGGAAGGACTCATGATGAAACTGAAACTCCAACACTTTGGCCACCTGATGTGAAGAGTTGACTCATTTGAAAAGACCCTGATGCTGGGAAAGATTGAGGGCAGGAGGAGAAGGGGACAACAGAGGATGAGATGGTTGGATGGCATCACTGACTCAATGGACATGGGTTTGGGTGGACTCTGGGAGCTGGTGATGGACAGGGAGGCCTGACGTGCTGCGGTTCATGGGGTCGCAAAGAGTCGGACACGACTGAGCGACTGAACTGTACTGAACTGAACAAGGCTGTCTGTTTTAACCCGGCTTATTTAAATTATATGCAGAGTGTATCATGAGAAATGCTGGGCTGGAGGAAGCACAAGCTGGAATCAAAATTGCCGGGAGAAATATCAATAACTTCAGATATGCAGATGACACCACCCTTATGGCAGAAAGTGAAGAGGAACTAAAAAGCCTCTTGATGAAAGTGAAAGAGGAGAGTAAAAATGTTGGCTTAAAGCTCAACACTCAGAAAACTAAGATCATGACATCTGGTCCCATCTCTTCATGGCAAATAGGTGGGGTAACAGTGGGAACAGTGGCAGACTTTATTTTTCTGGGTTCCAAAATCACTGCAGATGGTGACTGCAGCCATGAAATAAAAAGACACTTACTCCTTGGAAGGAAAGTTATGACCAACCTAGACAGCATATTAAAAATCAGAGATATTACTTTGCCAACAAAGATCTGTCTAGTCAAAACTATGGTTTTCCAGTAATCATGTATGAATGTCAAAGTTGGACTATAAAGAAAACTGAGCGCTGAAGAATTGATGCTTTTTAACTGTGGTGTTGGAGAAGACTCTTGAGAGTCCCTTGGACTGCAAGGAGATCCAACCAGTCCATCCTAAAGGAGATCAGTCCTGGGTGTTCATTGGAAGGACTGATGCTGAAGCTGAAACTCCAACACTTTGGCCACCTGATGTGAAGAGTTGACTCATTTGAAAAGACCCTGATGCTGGGAAGGATTGAGGGCAGGAGGAGAAGGGGGCAACAGAGGATGAGATGGTTGGATGGCATCACTGACTCAATGGACATGGGTTTGGGTGGACTCCGGGAGTTGGTGATGGACAGGGAGGCCTGGCATGCTTCAGTTCATGGGGTCACAAACAGTCGGGTACAACTGAGTGACTGAACTGAACTGAATCAATATCCTAAGTGTTTCAACCAGTTTGAAGTTATAATTCAGGCTATATGGACTGCTATAACAAAACACTATATATCAGGTGGCTTAAAGAGCAAATATTTATTTCTCAGTGTTCTGGAGTCTCAGATTTCCAAGATCAAGATGCTGGTAGGTTTGTTTCTTTAAACATAGGGCTGTGTTTCTAGCTTGTGGAAGGCTGCCTTCTTTCTGTACCCTTACATGGTGGAAGAGGAAGTTCTGGTGTCTCTTTCTCATCTTACAAAGACACTAATCTCATCATAGGGGATCCAGTCTTTATTATTCAGCTAATGACCTCCCAGAGACCTTACTAACAGCGCCATATTAAGGGTTAAAGTTTTAGCATATAAATTTTGGAGAACTTTCCATCACATTCTGTCCTGGCCCCTCAAAATTTATATCCTTCTCATACACAAAGGATACTAATTCTATCTCAACAACTTTAAAAGTCTCAATTGGTAACAGTATCAGCTCTCAAATCCAAAGTCCCAGGTGTCATCCAAATATAGCTATCCCTATTGTTTCCAGGACCCCCTCAAATACAAAAATTTAACTCCCTTACATAAAGTAATGTAGGGCTTGCATATAAATTGCATTTATATACTTTAAATAATCTCTAGATTACTTATAATACCTAACACAATGTAAATGCTATGCAGTAACTTGCAAATATAGTGTAAATGATAAGTAAATAATTGCTGCCACAATAATTGCTGCCACACAGCGAATTGAATTTTTGTGTTTTGAAGCTTTCTGAAAAAAAAATTTGATTGATGTTCAGTTGGTTAAATCTGTGGATCAGAACCCATGGATGCCAAGGGCTGATTGTATATCTAAACCAGATATGATTGAGACTCCAGGGATGATTCATCCTCTCCAGTCTACGCAACCAGATAAGTGATGCACTTCCAAAATACAGTGTATCCAAAACACAAGGATGGGACAGGACTAGAATAGGTATCATTACTGCAAAAGGGAGAAATCAGAAGGAGGAAAGGGATAACAGGTCTGAAGTGAGTAAAAAACCTAGCAATGAAAATACTATTAGATCTTAAGGTTGGGGAATAGTTCTCTTTGGATTACTGCTCTGCCCTGTGGAGGGGCAGTCCTGCCCATGCATCTCTGCTTGACGGGGGTCATACCTCCAGGATTCTGCAGGGCTGGGGTCAAGCCTACAGAGCTTCAGGAAGCCCAACCTCCACAGCTCCAGGGTAACTGCCCTTTCACCTGTTGAAATTGAGGTGATGTTTCTATCCTTAGTAACCCAGGAGAGAGTCCTCATAATTGCTTTTGGGGTCTTTTCCTGTGTTTTGAAGAATATTGCTGGTTTGCGGTTGACCTGCTCTCTGATCTGGTCCTGTAGGATCTAAGAAGTCTGACAGTTTTCCTGATGCTATATACATAATATTTATGTCTCCTCAAAATTCATAATTTGAGACCTAATAACCCCCAATGTGATGGTATTTGGAGGCAGAGGCTTTGGGAGGTAATTAGGTCATGATTGTGGAGCCCCCATGATGAGATTAGTGTCCTGATAGAGTTCTCAGAAATCTCCCTCACCCCTTCTGCTATATGAGGTTACAATGAAAAGATAGCTGTCTGTGAATGAGCAAGTGGGCTTTCACCAGGCACTGAATCTGCCAGGGACTTGATCTTAGACTTCATGGCCTCTAGAACTATGAGAAATAAATTTGTGTTGTTTATAAGACACCCAGTCTATGGTATTCTGTTTTAGCAGCCCAAACTGATGGGGACAATTTTTGTCCTATTTGTATTCCCTTCAGTTCAGATTGGCAGTGTTTCCGTTGGAGTGGCTGATTAAGTCTGTGGTTCATACCCATAACTAAATTTTATATCAAATTGTTATTCAGCCACATCATTGGTATTCTATGCAATATGGATAGTCTGAGAACTTTTCAAGCCTTTTTGTACTGATTCCTTTGTTCTTAACAATTCCTTATTAAATTCTTTCTCCATTCTCACACTTTACTGTGAGCAGTCAGGAGGAAATAAACTACTCCTTCAAGACTTTGCCTGAAGTCTCCTCAGATAATCTGTATTTTTCATCACTCAAAAGTCCTGCCTTCTCTGTCTGACTTAACTTCACTCACTATGACAATCTCTAGCTTCATCCACGTTGTTGCAGATGTATTATTTTGTTCTTTTTAATGGCTAAGTAATATGCTATTGTATATATGTACCACATCTTCATTTCACTTATACATGGAATATAAAAAATGGTACAAGTGAAACTTGTTCATAAAACCAAAATAGAGTTACACATATAGAAAACAAACTTACGGTTACCAGGGGCAGCAGCCTTGGGAGGGAGATAAGCTGGGAGGTTGGGCTTGACATATATACACTACTAGATATAAAACAGACAGCTAATAAGAACCTGCTGTGTAGCACAGGGAACTCTACTCAATACCCTGTGATGACCTGTATGGGAAAAGAATCTAAATAAGAATGGATCCATGAAAATGTATAACTGATTCACTTTCCCTATAGCAGAATCTAACACAACATTGCAAATCAACTATTCTCCAATAAAAATTAATTGAAAAAAATTCTGCCTTCAACAAAACACTGGAACATGAGCACAATTCAGCCATGTCGCTTGCCCCTTCATAATAAGGATTGCCTTTCCTTCATTGTCAAATAGCATGCACCTCATTTCCCTATGAGACTTCACCAGAATGACTTTTTACCATATTTCTCCCAACATTTTATTCATGATTACCTCTGTATTTCTAAGAAGACGGAAGCTTTCACTATAGCTGTGCTCTTTTCTTTCTGAGCTCCCACCTTTAGCAGTCTTTCACAGCAATCTCTGCTTTTTCTAGTATGTCTCTCAAAACTCTTCAGCCCCTGCCCACCTCCAGTTCTAAAGCCACCTCTGCCTTTATAGATATTTGTTTCAGCACCACCCCACTTCCTAGTTTCAGTTTCTATCTTAGTCTGCTTGGGCTGCAAGAACGAAATACTATAGACTGAGTGGCTTAAATGATAGGCATTTCTTTTCTCATAATTCTGGACACTGGAAGCCTGAGATTAGGGTGCCAGCAAGGTTGGGCTCTGATAGGGCCTTCCTTTTAGCCTTCAGATACCACCTTCCCCCTGCATGCTCACATCGCCTTTCCTCCGTGTGTTCATGTGGGGAGGGGTGAGAGACTTTCATAAAGGTACTAATCTCATCAGGGAAGCTCCATCCTCATGACCTTATCTAAACCTAATTACCTCCCAAAGGCCCTAATCTCCTAATATCATCACATTGTGGGTTAGGGCTTCAAACATATGACTTTTGGGAGGAAACAAACAGTTCAGTCCATAACACAGCTAAAATATCCTGTTACATAGTAAAACTTATTTCTGAAAGCTGTAATTAATATTTCCCTGGCCAACAGAGATACATTTATAGTTGATTTGGATTCTTATCCTGCAGTTTATGGTAGCTCAATGCCTTTGCTCTAGATTCCTGCAAATATTGAGAGGCCTAATATCATTGCTTTTTGGCTAAAAAGATTTCTGGTTAAGTAAATGCATAACGTTTATCACACCATATTGATCCACATGTGGAAAGTCATGCCTCTTTGGACTTCCCACAAAAGAATTCATTTACCCAAGTATTCATGAGCAATATAGATTTTAGTAAAGCTTTAATAGCAGGGAAGGATAAGGAGGTTACATTACAACAATGCAAACTAGTTTATTACATATTTTATATTTTTTGACAAGTAGTATTTGTTTTTGAGAGATGTACGGTAAATAAGTGCAGGTGTATGGCTTGAGTACATGTGCATGTGTGAGTATGTGTGTAGGTCTGTGTGTGTGAGTATATGTGCTTGGTCCAATAGTTACCTATTAGAAAAAATTGGGCAGATTAAAAACAAGCTCATATGCAGGTCACTAGTAGTGAGCTTGAGTATGTAACCTGATCTGGAGGGTGTCAAAGCTTGGAATGCCAAAACAAAATACCACAACCTGGATGGCTTAGACAACAGACATTTATTTCCTACAGTTTTGAAGGTTGGGAAGTCCAAGATCAACATGGATGCTGCTTCATTTGCTGGCAAGAGCTCTTTTCCTGCCTTTCAGACAGTCACCCTCTCACTCTATCTTCATGTGGTGGACAGAAAGAACTCTACTCTCCTGATAAGGACACTATTCCCAATCTGGTGGCTCCACCCACATGACCTCATCTAAACCCAATCACCTCCCAAAGGCCTAAACTCCAAACACCATGGCACTGGAGATTAAGGCTTTAACATATAAATTTGCAGGGGGCACATAAACATTCAATCCATAACAAAGGGCTTATGCTTGGCTTTGAGACTTGGAGTTCCAAAGCCACCCACCTCTTGCCACAACTTGAGATGTCACGGCCATCATCAGAGATACAGATGGAAACCCCTCCACACCACCACATTAGTACAAACTGCATTAAAAAGGCTTAGAGGAGTGTTCTGTATGAATACAAAGGAGGGGGACAGGGAATGCAAATTGGAGCAGGATCAATCCTTCTTTGCAAGGAATGAAGTTTCCTAGATGGTGGAAGGAGCTCTGCATGGTGGTAAGGGGGTGTTAAATGAAGGAAATACTTGGGAGAAAAGCAAAAAGTTAGGAGTAGAAAATATTTTATATCTTTATAAGCTTGCCTAGTGGTTTTGTAGAGAATAAAAGGGTAGAGTGCTACACACTGACCTCTATCCAGCACTTGCAGAGACAGAGTAGTGTCCAAGTAAGAGTCATGGTCCAAGAATTCCAGATGATGAGCAGCAGTAGATGAGTGGTGGTCCATGGCCAGCCTGGGAGAAATTCTACCCCAGAGGAGCTTCTGAGTAGACCCTTTGGGAGAATTTAAGGGAAGTCTCACTTTTCAGAGTATTTTAGAAGAGGTTGATCCTTGAAGTGGGAAGTGGAGGCGGAAATGGATATCGATGCTTGTGTTATATTTATATATATAAACTGGATGCGAACAGGGTTACCTCAAATTTTTATTCCTGAGGGAAAGAGTCTTTGCTACCACACATAAGGTCATTTTTATTGGGATAAACACTCAGAGTCTTTTTTGTACTCTTCAATGAAAGGAGAGAGGAGGGGGTACTTCAAGTCATTTCAACCTGTAATGTAAGTCCATTCCTGGAAAACTGCATGTCTTCACGAGAGATAGTTCATAGTCAGTGTCACTTGGGCCATGCTGAGAAGCACACTGAGGATCTCTCCACTAGATTAGAGCTTGCAAATTGTTTTTTTTTTTTTTTTTTAAGCCAAATAGCAAATATTTAGGTATTTTAAGCTATATGATCTTTCCTGCAACTCCACTCAACTCTGCCAAGATAGTAGGAATTAGACATGCTAAGTCACTTCAGTTGTGTCCGACTCTTTGTGACCCCATGGACCGTAGACTGCTAGGCTCCTCTGTCTATGGGATTCTCCAGGCAAGAATACTAGATAATAGTAATACTTAAGTCAAAGACTATTATTGCTAGAAGGGAGACCTCTTATGAGGCCTAAGAGTAGGATCTTATCTAAAACTCCAAAATGAATTGTCTGAGGAGACATTTGTCATATACTGACAAAGCAAGAGATTTTATTGGGATGGGGCACCTAGGCAGAGAGCAGGAGGGTAAGGGAACCCAGAAGGACTGCTCTGCCAGATGGCTCACAGTCTTGGCTTTCACGTGATGGAATCAGTTTCCATCTAATCATTCTAAATGGTCAGTCATTTTGACTCAGGGTCTTTCTTGGTGGTACCTGTGTTGCTCAGACAAGATGGATTTCAACAAGGAGGATTCTGAGAAGTTGGTAGGACATGTGGTGTCTCCTTTGACCTTTCCCAAATTCTTCCTGCAGGTGGTGACTTGTTAGTTACATAATCCTTACCAGAATCTTCTACTATAAAATAACTCATGCAAATGGTTACTATGGTGCCTGACCATGGTGGGTGGTTTCAGTGTTTCCTTGAAAATTATGGCTTCATTCCAACACAACTTTATTTATGGATGCTGACAGCTGAATTTCATGTGATTTTCATGTCATGTGACATTTTCCTTAATTTTCTCCAACTATTTAAAATTGATTTTTAACTTGTGAGCCACTCAAAAATAGGTGGTGGACTACCTTTGGCCTGCAGGCCATAGTTTGCTGACTCCTGCATAGACTTAGCAGGTGACAGAAAGCACTGGCCTCTCTTCTGTGAACAAAGGTGAGTGCCAGTCTCTTCTTCTTCTTTTTTTAATTTGGACTGTAACTGCTTTGCAATGTTGTGTTAGCCTCTGCTGTCTGATGAAGTGAATCAGGCATATGCATACCTATATCCACTCCCTTTTGGACCTCCCTCCTGCCCAATGCCCAAACCCATCCCACTCCTCTAGGACATCACAGAGCACCAAGCTTAGCAGCATCTGAATACCAGTTCAGCCTCTTCACCTTTGACAGCAGCTTCTGTTAATTAAGTCACCTGAAGGGTACATCCTTCTCATAAAGACAGGCATTAATTTTCCTCTGAGAAAATGCAAGCTGGTTTGGTAGTGAAGAAAATACATTTTCCCTATCAGCTTGCATTTCTGTGTTTTGTCCTTTGTGAACAACAGACTGCCCCATTATTATGCTGAGAAGCATTTTGCTCTTCCTTGCCAGACCTGAATCTTGGCTGAATCACAAGCACAACCACTCTGGTTTTCAATGACTATTCTTTTTGGTGCCAGGAAGAATGGGGCCAACTATGATTAAACTATTTTGATTGTTGGCCTCCGACTGATGGGGACAATGAGGGTGTTTTTTGCCAGTTCATCTCACCACATACATAAAATTGTTTTTTAACAAAAATAGCCTTATTTTGCACATGTTAATACGTAGTCTAAGAAAAAAATTTGACAGAATAGCTGATATAGTCTCATGTCATCAGTAACATTATTTTAAATGGCCATGAACTGAATAATCATAAGTTGCAAAAAATTTGACCAAATTATTGTTACCTTTTAAATAGTTGCCAATCTTAATATTATAAAAATTGTGTAATGAAATTCCTTTCAGATAAATTTTTGTGTAGCTTCATTTTTTTTTTTTTTTTTTTTTTAGGATGAGTTCCCAGGAATTGAATTGCTTGAGTAAGCATATATATTGAAGGCTTTTGATTAGTATCACAAAAATACACTCTGGAAAAAATCATCTAAATCAATTGATATTCCCATCAGGAAAACATGCAAGTTTCAATTTCTCTGTACACTTGCCATTAAAATTTTAATTTCTTAGGAAATCTAAACGGTTTAAATAAAACTTTGTATTTATATATCTTTCTCGATATTATGAATACTAATGTGACAGGAACACTGTCTTCTTTATTGTTTATTTTCAGTTCCTAGCACAGTTCCTGACACATAGTATTCAATAAATACAGGTTTAATTAAAAGACGAGAGAAAGAATAGACAATATTGGCAATACCTAGATATGCACTTTACATATTTTCTCAATATTTCAGTGATTAATTTGTTACAAAATATGATCTGATTACATTTATGAGATCTTCTTTTCCAACTCTATGCTTGCTAGTGTTCTTTTTCTAAATATGGCTTAAAATGTAGGATAATAACCAAAATGATTGTAGCATAACAAGGTTTTGAATCTTTGTTTTTGATATTTAGAGAAAACCTTTTGTTTCTATAATCTTTATACTGCTGATAACCTCTGTCTCTCTTTGCCTCTGTTTGTTTAAAATCCAATTATGTAGTCCATTGGATCAGGTATATAGAGCTTTTATTTGGAATGTATGTATATCCAAAGACTTCAAAACATTTTCATTTTTTGAATACTTACACAGGTTAGATAGCAGGAAAAATAAATGACCTTGGACAAGCAATAAATGGAAATATCCTTGTTGTTGATTGAGTGCAATTAGGATTTTGCTTTCATAATAGTAGTTGCAGCTGTGCATTCAAATGAAGAAATGCCTGCAAGGGCAAGACGCTCTCTTTAGATTGATACCCTACTGCTACTAGATTGTCTTAGTTGACTTATAGACCCTGTAGTGTTGAATAAAATAATTGTCTATTTACACAGACAAAGCAATTTCTGACTCCAAGGTCACTTGCAGTTTACAAGAACATTTTTGAAGTTTTACAGAGACAGCACTTAGATGAGAGCTGTGTGAAAGAATTATAGATTCTCTACAGAATATTTTCAGATGGTTCTCCATACCCATTATGGGTGTTGTAGATTTTAAATGTTTGCCTAAAGAAGCCATTATTGTTTATTCACTGATGTACTGCAAACATAAAAGAACAATACCTCATCTGTGCTGGTCACAATGGTATAAAATTAGAAGCGATTTTAAAAAGCTGAAAGATTCACAAATCTGTTGAAATTAAACCAAGTGCTCATGAACAACCAATGGGTCAAAGAAGAAATCAAAAGAGGAAAAAAAAAACTTGAAGCAAACAAAAACGAAAACACAGTAGACCAAATGTATGGTATGCTGTATACGCAGTTTCAAGAGGGAAGTTGATAGCTATAAAAGCTTACATTAATGAAAAAGAAAGATCTGAAACAACCTAACTTGGCCCCTCAAGGAACTAGAAAAAATGAGCCAGCCCAAAATTAGAAGGAAGGGAATAACAAAGATCATAGCTGAGATAAATAGAGAACAACAACAACAACAAAAAATTAATGAAACTCAGAGTACTTTTTAAAAATATATAAACCAAATTGATAAATATTTACGTAGACTAAGAAAAAAGATAAAGGAGTCTAAATATAATTATAAATAAATGAGGACCCATTAGAGCTGATACCACAAAAATACAAAGGATCATAAGAGACTACTATGAACATTTATATGCCAACAAATTAGTTAATTTAGAGGAAGCAGATAAATTCCTAGAAACATCCAATCTACTAAAATTGAATCAAGGAGACACAGAAAATCTAAGTACGCAATAAACAGTAATTACTACCCAACATAGAAAAGTTCAGGGCCAGATGGTTTCATTGGTGAATTATATCTAACATTTTAGAAGTAAAGTTGATTCTTCTCAAATACTTGCCAAAAATTCAAGAGAAGGGAACACTTGGAAACTCATTTTATGAGGCCAGAATTGCCCTGATACCAAAACCAATTAAGGGCATATAAAAAAAGCAAATTGCAGGCCAATATTCCTGATGAATATTTCTCATCATCTTTGCATGTTGAGATGCAAAAATTCTCAACAAAATACTAGCAACTTGAATTCAATAGCACATTTATAAGATCATACAGCATGATCAGATAGAATTTGTTCTTGGGATGCAAAAATGGTTAAATGTGTGCAAATCAATTTGTGATATATTAATACTAGAATGAAAGATAAAAATCATGTTATCATCTCATTAATGCATGAAAAGCATTTGACAAAAATATAACCTTCTTTCAGAATAAAAATTCTCAACAAATTGATGATAGAAGGAATTTGCCCCAACATGATGAAGGCTGTATAAAACAAGGCCACAGTTAATGTCACATTCTACAGTAAAAGGTTGGGAACTTTTCTCTAAGGTCAGGAACAAGACAAAGGTGCCCACTCTCAACATTCCTATTCAACATAGTACTGGAAGTTCTAGCCAGAGCAATTTAGCAAAAACAAACAAACAAACAAACAAACAAACATGCTATTGAAAAAGAGGCAGTAAAATTTACTTTATTGGCAAATGCTATATTTTCATCTATAGGAAATCCTAAAGATTCCATCCAAAACTGTTAGAATTAATCAACAAATTCAGTAAGAGTTACAGGGTAAAAAACCAGTATATAGAAATCAGTCATATTTTTATACACTAACAATGAGATATCTGAAAAAGAAATAAAGAAAACAATCTCAATCCCAGTATCAAAAACAATAAAATACTTGGGAGTAGATTTAGCCAAGAGAGTGAAGGAACTATACACTGACAACTATAGGACATTGTTGAAAGAAAAGGAAGAGGATTCAAATAAATAGAAAGATATATGTGTTCATAGATTGGAAGAATGGACATTGTCAAAAAGTCCATAATATTCAAAGCCATCTATAACATTAATGCAATTCCTATCAAAATTATAATGGCATGTTTCACAGAAAAAGAAAAAATAATCCTAAAATTTACATGGTACCACAGAAGATCCCTAAAGAGCCAAAGCAATTTTCAGAAAGAAAAACAAAGCCAGACACATCACATTTCCTGATTTCAAAGTATACTACATGGCAGTAGTATTCAAAACAGAATGGTACTGGCATGAAAATAGACACATGGCAAATGGAACAAAGCCAGGAGCACAGAAATAAAACTGCATATGTGGTCAGCTAATATTTGAAAAGGGTCAATAATATTCAGTGGGAAATGGATAGTATTTTTGATAAATCACCTGGGGAAAACTTTATATCCACATAGGCAGATATTGGTCAAAGGGTAAGAACTTCCAATTATAATATTAGTAAGTTTTGGGAATTCCATGGATAGCAAGGTGATTATAGTTGACAGTATTATACTACATACTTGAAAGTTGCTAAAAAAGTAGATATTAACCAAAGAAATGATATTGAACAAAGAAATGTTTAATGTTTGTTTAAACAAAAAAACAAATTAAACAAAGAAATGTTTGTTTAATGATGTTAAACAAAGAGAGGACAATTGTGTGAAGTAATGGAGATGCTAGCTATTGGTATGGTCATAATCATTTTGCAATATAGAACTATATTAAATCAATGTATTGCATACTTTGAACATATATAATGTTATATCTCATTATACTCCAATTATAATAACAGAACAGTGCCTGGCACATTTCAAAAGCACAATAAATGTTTGTTTACAGAAGAGTCTCATGTGTTTTGCTTTCTTTAATCTGCCAATCAATTAATATTTTCTGAGCATTTACAAAATACTTGGTGTGATTGATTTATAAGATTTCTATTTCATAGAGTTTATAGTCTAATTGGAATGATGAAAACCCAACACACATGAAAGCTTGCCATTTCTAATTACATCAATATCTTAGAAACCAAACATAACCATGTTTACAATCATAACAATGGAGTGGGCTTTAAACTCCCCCTCACCCCCAAAAAAGCCACTTAAAAATACAAAGTAAAAATTCTGTGATAATGAGTGTCTGGGATGCCTTCCTCCAAGTTTTTTTCTTTATTTTCTATATCATGCTGCCACAACTGATTTTAATATGTCTTTCTCTAGATTAAAATCTTTCAGTAGCTCCCATGCACTAAAGGATAAAATTCAAATTCCATAGAATGGCTGTGATATATCAACAGTGGTGACAAAATCTTTGTCATTTCTCTCATAGAGAGATGGGGGCATCTATGTATTCTTCCCCTTGAGTATGGGCAGGTTTCATAACTGCTTTAACACATAGAGATGGCAGAAGGGATGCTTTGCCAGTTTATAGGTCAAAGCCCAAAGAGATCGACAATTTCTGCTTCTTGCCTCTTGGAACACCCACTCTAGGCAGCTCAACTGCTGAAGTTTAAACTCTCCTGCTGTAAACAGTACATGGAAAAGCTATGAAAAAACCAAGTGGAGAGTGGCTCAATAGAGCCTTGCTCTTCATCCTTCCCCACCAAGGCACCAAGCTGCCTTGGATTCTCTACTCCAGCCCAGCTACCTGCTGAATGTCACCAAGTGACCTTGTTCAACACCACATGGAACAGGAGAATCAACCAGCTTAGTCTGGTCCATTTTGTATCATAGACTGTGAACGTCATGAAATGACTGGTTTCAAGCCATCAAGTTTGCAGTAGTTGGTTACACAGAGATACATGGCCATAACAATAGCAATAAAGTTTCCTATAAATTTACATGTCTAAATTATCACACTTTATTAATAAAGTTAATAAGCTTTATTAAATTTTGAGCAAATTTCATTAACAAAAAAAATTGAGCTAAAAATACAGAGAGATCCCATACACCCCTTGAAAGTGTGAAAGTGATAGTCACTCAGTTGTGCCCAACACTGCAATCCCAAGGACTATAGCCTGCCAGGCTCTTCTGTCCATAGAATTCTCCAGGCAAGAATACTGGAGTGGGTTGCCATTCCCTTCTCCAGCAGATTTTCCTGGATCAGGGATTGAATATTGGTCTCCTGAATTACAGACAGATTCTTTGCCATCTGAGCCACCAGGGAAGCCCCTTAACCCAAGCCAATTTCCCCTATTTTTAATATCTTGCATAAATATGCTATATTTGTTACAACGAGTAAGCCAATATTAATGCATTATTGTTAAGAAAACTCTACAATTTACATTAGGGTTCACTCTTGTTAATATACAATCTATGGCTTTTGACTAACATATAATGACATGTATCCAACATTACAGTGTTATACTGAATAATGGTTTCATTGTCCTGAAAAATCCCTTCCCAGAATCCCTGTAAACCAGTGATATTTTTATTATCTCCATAGATTTTCCTTTTTAGAAGGTCATATATTTGGAATAATACAATATATAACTGTTTTAGATTGTCTTCTTTCACTTAGAAAAATATATTTGAAGTTCTTCCATGACTTTTGGTGGCTTAATGGCCTTTTCTCTTTCATCATCCATATAATGTTCCAGTCTATGGTTGCATCACCATTTACTTATCCATTTTCTTGTAGAAAGACTTCTTGCTTGCTTCTAAGCTGTGGCAATTATGAATAAAACTGCTATGACCATTCATGCATAGATTTTTGTGTGAGTGCAAGTTTTCAAGCCATTTGGACAAATATCAAGCAGCGTGATTACTGGATCATATGGTAAGATAATGTTTAGTTTGGTAAGAAATTGCCATACTGTCTTCCAAAGTGAATGTACCATTTTGCCTTCCCACCAGCAATGAATGAGAGTTTGTATTGCTCTTCATTCTCACCAGCATTTGGTATCGCCAGTCTTCTGGATTTTGGCTATCCAAACAAAATTGTGTAGTAGTATCTCATTGCTGTTTCTATTTGAATTCTCTAATGCTGTATGATGTTGAGAATCTTTTTCATATGCTTATTTGCTGTCTGTATGTCTTCTTTGGTAAAGCATTTTTTTTTTCAAATCTGTTGCCCATTTTAAACTTGGGTTGCTTGTTTTATTACTGTTGAATTTTAAGCATTCTTCGTATATTTTAAGTATCAGTTCTTTAACTGAAATGTATGTGTTTTTCAAAAGATTTTATCCCAATTTCCTAGACTTTTAACCTTCATATTCCTTCAAACACACAATACACATTGCCTATGATCAAATCACAAAAAAACTGTTTTATTTCCTCTGCATATCATGCTCTCTCTTACTAACATTTCCATACTATTGCATAGGCTATTCTGATATCTGCATTCAAGGCAGAGGGAACTTTACTTATACTTGAAGTATGAAGATTATTAGAGGACTGTATCATACTCTTTGTGCAACCTTCCTGTATTCCAAAGAGATTTAGTGCCTCAGTTCTCTGTGCTCAAAAACCACTTTTGTGTATGTGTGTGTGTGTGTGTGTGTTAAGTCACTTCAGTCATGTCTGACTCTTTGTGATCCAATGGACTGTGGCCTGCCAGGCTCCTCTGTCCAAGGGATTCTCCAGGCAAGAATGCTAGAGTGGGTTGCCACGTCCATCTCCTGGTGATCTCAACCCAGGGATCAAAATCGCATCTCCCATGTCTCCTACATTTGCAGACAGGTTCTTTATCACTAGCACCACCTGGGAAGCCCCCTGTTTTATGTATACATCAAATAAAATGCTGAGCACATTTAATTCTAACTCTGGTTTATGATCCTGTCCACCAAAAGGATCATGCAAATCCCCCAAACAGGTGCCGTATCTTTTATATCTTGATGCAATTCTCCAGGCCTTCATGTAAGAAAAAAGATGCATCCTAGATACAAATTATATGAAGGAATGCCCAGAATAAATCTTGGTGATGAAGTGTGAGAGGAGAGATCATGAATTACTTCACTGAGCATTTCATGATAGAAGTCATAGGTTTCAGCATGGAAGAATAAATAACATTTGACTAGAAATGAATGATAAAGTTTTGAAAGACAGTAGAAGCACATCTATTTGTGGCTTCCATCTTGGGTGTATTCCCTCTCACTCCATTGAATCACTGACTCAGAGGGAAGCCAGCTGCTATGCAGTGAAGTGACTGGATGGGAGCTCCAGGTAATGAGGGACCAAAGCCTGCCAACAGCTATGTGGCTGATCTTGGACATAGATCAATGTGGCTGTACCCTCTGTACTCTTTACCAACATGTTATTTTCATTTAACCTGACGTTATTGTTCAAGTGAGCTATAGATGCTATGGTAGTAATTAAAAGCTCTGACTAAAGAGAGGTAAAGAGAGATCTGGCTATAAGTTTTAGGTGATATAGGTCATCTGAATGACTCTATCGAACCAATTTACTAAAGACCACTCTTTCTGGTAGCCAACCCCATTTAGGAACTCATATTTTAATACTGGTCTGCACATTGTAACTTTCTGCTAGATCACTTGCTTTGGTTTAGGCTCAAGGAATAATGGAAAAAGTTCACAATTCAAATATAAAAAACAAAAGTTTTAAGTGTGTGGAAAATTTGTTTTATGTTAAAACTGTTCCATTATAACATGGAGCTATTTATAGTTTTTATTATTCCTCTTTGTTTGAATATTTATACACTTTACTGCCAAAACATTAATGTGCTTGATTATGAAACTCCCCAGACCCTGTTGAGGATTTTACATAATTACAGTAAAAGCATTACATTATGTTCCTAATAGCTGAGAAAATATGCAAAGTCTGAAAAAATATCTAGTCATAAGTTTTTTGACACTGGATTGTGGACCTCTATTGGCTTCCTTGGGTTATCATCTCTTTGCTTAAAATGCAGGATTGAGAACTAAAATCATAAGAAGATAGAAAGATAAAACTTTAAGGAATGGAAAATGCTTATATGCTCTCCAATTCCAATCTATCACTCCTATCCTCCAAATGTGGAATTGCTTATAATAATAATAATAGGACGTTTAGAACATATGGTGTTGATATTGGTTTCTTCTGAACCGAAGCTGTGCTTAACATCAGGAGAAGCTGAGAGGAGTGAGGTTAAGTTTAGGGCACCAACCAGAAGTGAAGTTTGTCATTTTAACAAACTGCTGTATCCCTGGGGTCTGTCCCAGCCTGTTTTTACATATTATTTTTCTTCTCTTCCTTCCTACTTCTTCTCTTTCTATTCCAGGAATATGCTGCTTGCTAATTGATCATCCTCAAAGTTAATTCATTAGAGGTCTTTGCTTTCATGTACTCCTGTGTCCCAGGCATTAGAAAAGTTGCCTCACTGCTAACTAACTAGGTGAGCTATTCATTCAGCTCTTGAGACATTGTATCTGAAATAATATCTGGGAAAGGCTTTAGTGACTCAAAATCACTGATAGGAAAGAAATATTATCAGCTTAATGCCTACTTCTAAGGGATCATGACAGAAGTTTTTAGAAAGATATTTCAGTTCTTGAACCTTAGTTTTCCCATCTATGCAATGGTACAAATAACTATAGGCTGTTTAAATTGTTGCAAAGATGAGACAATATATGTAGGACACTTGGAATAATGTCTTGCATATGTAAGTGATGATGAATCTCCTTTCTTTTACTTTCCAAACTCGCCACATTTGTCTTTAGATTGAATTTCCTTCTACTTTTTCCTTACACCGTGAGAGGACTCTCCATCATTGCTATTATGGTTACAATAAATAAGTCCTTCCCTTTGTCCAACTGAAGTTTCTGTTGCTAATATTTTATTGACTTAATTCTGTGCTTCTTTTATTTAAATGTACTAACCTTATCTTTTTCAAAGTGTCCTGGATTCAACCTTATTAGCAAAAAAAAATAAAAATCCATTTTGATTCTTATCTACAGTGGTAGAATAAAAGCTTTTTATTCCTATTTTTTTAAATAAAGAAATCTATATTAGTAAGCAGCAATTTGTTGATAGTATTTTGGTGGTAAAAAAAACTTTTTTGAGGTCCCTGAAGTTATATCTTATTTTGCCAATGGATATAATTAGGTATGCCTAAGGAATTACACTGGGTTGTTGACCATTTAACTCAGATGATTGTTCTTTATATTTGTATTCTAATGCTCCATTTACAGGGTTCCATATATATAATTACATGTGATCCTTACAACACAATGAATTGGATATTGTCACTTTATTTTTTATTTTATGGATTTTAGCTTTTAACAATAATCTTTTATGTTTTAATTTTTATGGCTTTTGAGCTACTAGTTCTTTTGATCTTTATTTTAATTTTACCTATTTTATTGTTTAAGTATTCTTAATCTCATCTTTACTTGCATTCATATTTTCACTCTTAATTTCCTTCTATTTTTCTCATAACCTACTCTCTCAATTTCAGTTTTACTGCTTCCTAACTTTTAAATCTGCCCTTTATTTTTTAAAATATTTTGTCTCCTTATCTTTTATCATCTTGCATCCCACTGCTTCTTGCTTCCTGAAACTGTCATTTTGTTTGGTTTGCTTTCATAATGGCAGCAGGAGGCATGGCCACAAAGGTGGCTGAAAGGATGGACCCATGACTGGAAAGGCTGTCAGCTTTCTTGCCAGCTTTGGTGACCCCATCCCAAACCTTCCTGCACTTTCTCTCAACTCCACTTTCTTCCATCTTACGCATCTTCTTCTTAAGTCCAGACATATCAACTTTCTGTGAGTATCTGAGTGAAGTCCTAAGCCCACCGATGTTCATTTGCTCAGTACTTCACTGGAAGTGATTCTTTTTCCATGAACTCAAAGGTCTGTGGACAGCTTAGGATCTCTAAGTGCAAACCGCTCTCCCACCTGGCCAGCAGTAAATCTCTGACCTCCTGTGGGCTGCAACTTCACCCTCAGGCCTGTGTTAAAATATGACACTCTCTGTTGAATAAGGGAACAGAGTACATGTTCTAGCAGTGCTCTCTGGGCTTCAGAGAAGGATACTCGAAGGTCGAGCACAGCGGTGTCATCTCAGAGCTGTAGAAGGAAGTCTTCCATCCCATCGCTTCTTAGGTGCTCTTTGCTCTCAGTCTAACCCGTTGCCCCATTGTGAGTTAGTGGCTGGAGCAGGAAGCGAAATGAAATAAAAGAGAAAACAAATGAGCTTCTTCTTACCCACGTGAGTCTGACTTCCTATGTCTTTTCCAGATTTGCCATTTTTTTCTTCTTTCACAAAAGACTTTTTCTTTGTAAAACCAATTTTCTTTGAATTACTTGAGTCTTAAGAAGTTCTGGATTGAAACTAAACAAAGCCCAAACTGTTATCTGTACTGTGCAACTAATGGTCTGTGATCTGGTCTAAAAAAGTGGTGTATGCCTGGTTCCTTGTACAAAATCGTGCTAATAATATCATGCTCTTTTTACTTGTCTACAAATTCATATTAATAATATAATGCCATTTATACTAATTCTGATATAAATAATAATCTCACTATAAAAATGAATAAATGACAGATATCCAATCACGACTTATTTAGAATACTGTATTAATTTCCTAGTGCTACTGTAACAAATCATCACAAATTGGATGGTTTTATTCATCGTCTCAGCTCAGGAGGCTAGAATTCGGAAATCAAGTGGCAGCCAGGTTGATACCTCCTGGAAATTTTAGGAAAGAATCCATTCCATGCCTCTTCTGGTACCTTCAATGTTCCTTGACTGTACAGCACAATCCAACCTACCCAGTCTTCATGCGGCCTTCTTGTATGTCTGTCTTTGTGTCTCAAATCTCCGTCTTATAAGGACAACAGTCATTGGGTTTAGGGCCCATCCTAAATCCAGGATGACTTCATCTCAGGATCCTTAATTACAGCAGCAAAGACCTTTTTACAAAATAAAGCACCTCACTTGTTCCAGGATTTAGTATATTTTGGGAGGCCAGTATTTAACTCACTAATTCTCAGTCATGACTTTCTTCATTTTTTCTTTGCTGATGTTGCTAAGCAAGGGTGAATAAATGGTGCACAGGATATGCTCTCAAATAATTTTTTTTATTACTGATTTAGACAAGGATTTTTATTATAAGGAAGTAAAATCCAAGCAAGCTGTCTTAAATGAAAAAGATTTATTTTAGTGAAATGAGAGGCTACTTGATGGACAGCTGAGGACAGGAAAGAATCACCAGCCTCAAAAGTACTAGAACAAGAAATAGAAAGTAAGCAACTGAGATATTGCCTTCCCTGTCTCTGGGGCCAAATGGTGACTCTTAGACTGCTTCGATCTGCTTTTCTCTATGTGTATCTTAGCTGCTACACCAAAATACCAGACACTTGGTGGCTTACACAACAGACATTTATTTCTCACAGTTCTGAAGCTTAGAAAGTCCAAGATCAAGATGGCAGATTCAGTTCTTCGGGAAGAAGACTTTGTTTCCAGCTTGCAGATGGCTATCTTGTTGCTGTATGCTCACACATGGAGACAGGGAGAGTTCTGTTCTCTCCTTTCCTTTTTAAAAGAGAGCTAATGCCATCATCTAAGATTGGATAGTACAAAACTGCCAGAGGAAACTAGAGATGATACACTCTTTGACACAAGTTGTACCCTCTTTTCTGGATCTTTTTTTCTAAAGTAAAGGAAATAAAAGCAGAAATAAACCAATGGGAAATAAAAGCAGAAACAAACCAATGGGACCTAATTAAACATAAAAGCTTTTGCAGATCAGAGGAAACCATTGACAAAGTGAAAAGACAACCTATTAAATGGGAGAAAATATTTGCAAATGATTTGACCAATAAGGGATCAATATCCAACATATAATATCCAACAGCTCATACAACTCAACAGAAAAAAAAAAAAAAAAAAAGTCCAATTATAAATGGGCAGAAGAGGGTCAGTCCCAAGATGGGGGAAGAATAGGACGGGGAGACCATTTTTTCTGCCCACAAATTCATCAAAAGATCATTTGAATGTCGAACAACTTCCACAAAACAACTTTTGAACACTGGCGGAGGATGCCAGGCACCCAGAAAGGCAGCCCAATTTTTTTAAAAGGAGGTAGGACAAAATATAAAAGACAAAAACAGAGACAAAATATTTAGGGACAGAGACCCTCCCTTCCTCCTGGGGAGGGAGTTGTGAAGGAGGAGAAGTTTCCACACAGTAGAAAACCCTATCACAAGTTTGTCTGTGGGGAATTTTGGAATCTCAGAGGGCATTATAACCGGGCCAACCCCCCCCCCCCGCCCCCCCCCGCCCATTACGTGCCTAACTGCAACTGCCAGTGGAGAAGTGCTCCAGATGCTCACATCTGCCACCAGCGAGTGGGGGCTGGGCAGGGAGGTGCAGGCTGCATAATGATGCTTAGTGTAAGGACCAAGCCTTAATGCCCAGAGGACAATCTGAGGGAGCTAGTGTGAGAGCAACCCAAACCGTGGGATCGCCAGAGAGACAGAAAAAAAAAGGACATTTCCCACAAAAGGCTATAACCTCACCTGGTAACCGGAGGTGCTCTCACAGAACAAAGGATTGAGTGAATATCAAAGGAGAGCAAGCCTGCTGCTGTATGTGGCCCTCCCTTCCCAGAGGCAGAGGGGCAGGCCTGTGACAGCCAGAGCTGGGAGGCAAGGGGCTGCTGCTATCTCAGCCTCAAGAGACTGCATCCTCCACCAAACTGTGAGCAGGCTCCCAGCTGCTAATCAAGGTCTTCCTGGGATCCTGGGAGGTTGACATCTGCCAGGAGTGTCACAGCCTGAGATCAGCGCCCCTGAGGGGGCACACAGGACACCTGGGACTGGACTCTCATGGGGCACCTGGGAAACCAAATGGCTGAGACCGGGCAGGTGAATAAGATGCACGGGCCACTTGGGAGAGCGCACTCGCCAAGCACCCGTCGCCTGAGCTGCTTGGACCTGGGAAGGGCACAAAATGCACAGCCTATCCTGGTCTGTGCCCTTCTAGAGCACCCGAGAACCTGAGCGAGTTAGACCTGGGAAGTGCACAAAATGCAGGGCCCACTTGGGACAGTGCGCCTGCAGAGCGCCTCGGAGCCTGAGCAGTGTAGACCCAGGAAGCACATGCCATCTTGGGCTGTGGCAAACCCAGTGTGGTCCATCCGCTGAGGGCACTCCCCACACATGCCAGAGGCATTTGTTTGTGGTGTCCCTGTCTCCCTACAACACAACTGAACAAGTGAACCTAAATAAGTGGCCACCTTCGCCCCGTTGCCTCAGGGTGAAAATTAGACCCTGAAGAGACACTCAAACAGAGGAAGCCAAAATGAACAAAGAAGGGGAAACCACGCTGGAGGTGCCAGGTCCAACAGATTAAAAACCTGCATTTACTACTGGAGACCGTGCATTTGAGGGGCAACTATAGACCTTGAGAACAGGTACAAGCCAAAACAAGGGACTATCTGACACTGAACTGACCCCACACTGCCCACAACAGCTCCAGAGAAATTCCTAGATGTATTTTTACTATTATCACTTTTTATTTTTTTTAAATTAGTTCTTTATTACTCCTTTATCATTTTATAGCCTACTATTACCTTTCAAAAAAACCCTATTTTTAAAACAAATTCCATGCATTTTAAAACTTTTTTGTGATTATGTTTTGTATTTCTTTGTATTGTATTTTTGAGACTCTAACCTCTATTCTATGTTTTTAATCTTTGTTTTTTGATATTTGTTATCAATTTTGTACCTTGAAGAATCTAATCGTCGGTATCTATGTTCATTTAGGGATTTGATTACTGGTTTGATTGCTCTCTCCCCTTTGACTCTCCCTTTTATCCTCCATGTCACTTCTATCTCCTTCCTCCCTTTTATCTTCTCTACATGACTGAATCTTTCTGGGTGTTCCTGGCTGTGGAGAGCTTTTTGATATTTGTTATCAAGTTTGTACCTCTAAGAATCTAATCTTCAGTATCTATTTTCATTTAGGGATTTGATTACTGGTTTGATTGCTATCTCCTATTTGACTCTCCCTTTTCTCCTCCATGTCACTTCTATCTCCTTCTTATCTTCTATACATGACTGAATCTTTCTGGTTGTTCCAGGCTGTGGAGAGCTTTTTGATATTTGTTATCAATTTTGTACCTCTAAGAATCTAATCATCAGTATCTATTTTCTTAGGGATTTGATTACTGGCTAAATTGCTGTCTCCCCGTTTGACTCCCCCTTTCTCCTCCTGGTCACCTCTATCTCACTGTTCCCTCTTCTCTTCTCTATAAAACTCTGTGAACCTCTGTGGGTGTTCCTGGCTTTGGCGAGCCCTTTCACTAATAACCTAGGGCTTTTATCTTCTACGATGTATGGATGGAGAAGTCTTGGGGCTACTGTAAGAGGACTGAAAGCCAGAGGCCGGAGTCTTAACTCCAAAACTTTAGAACATCAGAGAACTTCTGACTCCAGGGAACATTAATAGACAAGAGGTCACCCAAAAGTCTCCACACCTACACTGAAACCAAGCACCACCCAAGAGCCGACAAGATCCAGTGCAAGACACACCAGGCTAATTTTCAAGCAAAACAGGAACACAACCCTGAACATTAAAAGATGGTCTTCCTATATTGTAAAGTAATTAGCCTCCAACTAATAAAAATAAATGGGAAAAAAAAAAAGATGGTCTTCCTAAAGCCATGCCAAACCTGTGGACACCCCAAAACTCACTACTGGGCACGTCTTTGCACTCCAGAGATAAGAGATCCAGCTTCAACCACAAGAATACAGACACAAGCTCCCCCAACCCAACCAGGAAACCTTGACAAACCATTAGTCCAAGCCAAACCACAGGGAGCAGACACCACAATTAAGAGGAACCACGAACTTCCATCCTGCAGAAAGGGCACCCTAAATATAACAACCTAAACCAAATGTAAAGACAGAGAAATATTCAGCAGGTGAAGGAACATGATAAAATCCCACCAAACCAAATGAAAGGAGGAGATAGGGAGTCTACCTAAGAAAGAATTCAGAATAATGATGGTAAAGATGATCCAAAATCTGGAAAACAAAATGGAGTTACAGATAAATAGACTAGAGACAAGGATTGAGAAGATGCAAAAATTGTTTAACAAGGACCTAGAAGAATTAAAGAAGAATCAATCAATAATGGAATAACTGAGATCAAAAGCACTCTGGAGAGAACCAACAATGGAATAGCTGAGGCAGAAGATAGGGTAAGCAAGGTGGAAGATAGAATGGTGGAAATAAAAAAAGAAAAAAGAATTAAAAGGAATGAAGACAACCTCAGCGACCTCTGGGACAACATTAAATGCCCCAACATTTGAATCATAGGAGTCCCAGAAGACAAAAAGGAAGGGCATAAGAAAACATCTGAGGAGATAATAGTCGAAAACTTCCCTAATATGGGGAAGGAATTAGCCACCCAAATCCAAGAAACCCAGAGAGTCCCGAACAGGATAAACCCAAGGTGAAACACCCCAAGTCACATATCAGTCAAACTAAGGAAAATTAAACACAAGGAGCAAATATTAAAAGCAGCAAGGGAAAAGCAACAAATAACACACAAGGGGATCCCCTAAGGATAACAGCTTATCTTTCAATAAAAACTCTTCAGGCCAGAAAGGAATGCCAGGATGTACTTAAGTGATGAAAGAGAAAAACCTACAACCAAGATTACTTTACCCAGTAAGGATTCCATTCATATATGAAGGAGAAATGAAAAACTTTACAGACAAGCAGAAGCTGAGAGAATTCAGCACTATCAAGCCAGCTCTTCAACAAATGCTAAAGGATCTTCTCTAGACAGAAAACACAGTAAAGCTCTATAAAAAGGACCCAAAACAACAAAGTAAGTGATAACAGGATCATATTTATCAATAATTACCTTACATGCAAATGGGTTAAATGCTCTAACAAAAAGACAAAGACTGACTGAATGGATACAAAAATAAGACCCGTATATATGCTTTCTACAAGAGACCCACCTCAATCCTAGGGACACATACAGACTGAAAGTGAAAGGCTGGAAAAAGATGTTTTATGCAAAAGGGGACTGAAAGAAAGCAGGAGTAGGAATACTCCTATCAGATAAAACAGACTTTGAAATAAAAGCCATGAAAAGAGACAAAGGACACTACATAATGATCTAAGGATCAATCCAAGAAGAAAGTATAACGATTATAAATATAAATGCACTCAATATGGGAGAACTTCAACACATAAGGCAAATGCTAACAAGTATGAAAGGGGAAATTAACAGTAACACAATAATAGTGGGAGACCTTCATGTTCCACTCACACCTAAGCATAGATCAATCAAACAGGAAACTAATAAGGAAACACAAGCTTTACAATGGGCCAGCTAGATCTAATTGATATCTATATGGCATTTCACCCCAAAACAATGGAATTTACCTTTTTTTCAAGAGCATATGGAACATTTTCCAGTATAGATCACATTCTGGGCCATAAATTTAGCCTTGGTAAATTTAAAAAAAAATTGGAATCATTTCAAGCATCTTTTCTGATCACAATGCAATAAGATTAGATGTCAACTATAGGAGAAAAGAACTATTACAAATGCAAACATATTCAGGCTAAACAACACGCTCCTGAATAACCAACAGATCATGGACAAAATCAGAAAGGAACTAAAAATATGCATAGAAAAAAGTGAAAATGAAAACCTGACAGCCCCAAACCCATGGGATTCAGTAAAACCAGTGCTGAGAGGGAGGTTCATAGCAATACAAACCTACCTCAAGAAACAAGAGAAACATTAAAGAAACAACCTAACTTTATACCGAAAGCAACTAGAAAAACAAGAAAAGAAGAACCCCAACATTAATAGAAGGAAAGAAATCATAAAAATCAGAGCAGAATTAAGTGAAAAAGAAGTGAAGGAGACTATAGCAAACATCAGCAAAACTAAAAGCTGATTCTTTGAGAAGATAAATAAAATAGACAAACCATTAGTGAGACTCATCAAGTAAAAAAAGGAGAAAAATCAAATCAATAAAATTAGAAATGAAAATGGAGAAATCATAATAGACAACACAGAGATACAAAAAATCATAAGAGACTACTCTGAGCAATTATATGCCAATAAAATGAACAATTTGGAGGAAATGAGCAAATTCTTAGAAAAGTATACCTTCCAAAACTGTACCAGGAAGAAATAGAAAATCTTAATAGGTCCATCTTAAGCACAGAAATCAAAGCTGTAATAAAAAATCTTCCAACAAACAAAAGCCCAAGACTAGATGGCTTCACAGGTGAATTCTACCAAAAATTCAAAGAGCTGACACCTAAATAAATAAAATATCAAACTCAAACTCTTCCAGAAAATTGTGTAGGAAGGTAAACTCCCAAAATCATTCTATGAGGCCACCATCACCCTAATACCAAAACCAGATAATGATTCCACACAAAAAAGAAAACTACAGGCCAATATTGCTGATGAATATAGATGAAAAAATTCTCAGCAAAATTCTAACAAACAGAATCCAACAACATATTAAAAAGATCATATATCATGACCAAGTTGGCTTTATCCCAGGGATGCAAGGATTCTCCACTATTCACAAATCAATCAATGTGATACACTACATTAACAAATTGAAAGATAAAAACCATGTGATTATCTCAACAGATGCAGAGAAACCCTTTGACAAAACTCAACACCCATTTATAATCAAACACTTCAGAAATCAGGCACTCTAGAAAGCAGGAATTTCTCCAGAATGAGGGATGGCATGGTGAGGGAGGTGGGAGGGGGTTCAGGTGGGGGGACACATGTACACCCATGGCTGATTCATGTTGATGTATGGCAAAACCTTCCACAATATTTTAAAGTAATTAACCTGCAATTAAAATAAATAAATGAATTTTAAAAATAAATAACATTTTTAAAATGTGCAAAAGATCTGACAGTTTTTCAAAGGAGAAATGTAGATGTTCAACATGTGCATGGAAAGTTACTCAACATCACTAACCATCAGGGAAATGCAAGTCAGACCTACAATAAGTTATCATATCACATCTGTTAGAATGGCTATCATCAAAAGGAGCACAAATAACCAACACTGGTGAGGCTGTGGAGAAAAGGGAACCCTCAAACACTGTGTAAGTGTAAATTGGTGCAGCCACTGTGGAAAACAGTATGGCATTTTCTGAAAACTAGTAGAACTACCATGTGACCCAGCAATTCCAGTCTCATGTATTTATCCAAAGAAAAGAAAAACACTAATTAGAAAATATACATGCAACCCAATGTTCATAGCAACATTATTTTCAATTGTCAAGATATGGAAGCAACCTAAGTGTCCATGAACACATGAATGGATAAGGAAGATGTGGTATATATACACAATGGAATACTCACTCAACCACAAGAAAGGGTGAAATTTTGCTCTTTGAAGCAACATGGGTGGACAGGGAGAGCAATAAGTTAAGTGAAATAATTTAGACAGGGAAAGATAAATACTGTATAATATCACTTATATGTGCAACCTAAAAAATAAAGCAAATTAGTGAATATAGCAGAAAAGAAACAGACTTACAGATACAGAGAACAAACTACTGGTTGCCATTGGGGAGACAGAGAGCAGTAATATGAGTTGGGAAGTGGGAGATACAAACTTTTGGGTATAAGACGGACTACAAAGATGTATAGCACAAAACAGGGAATATAGCCCAATATTTTGTAAAAACTGTAAATGAAGTCCAAACTTTAAAATTATATTAGAAAAGATGAACAAAACTGATAAATCTTTACCCAGACTCAAGAAAAGAAGAGGGCCCAAATCAATAAAATCAGAGATTAAAAAGGAAAAACTACAATGGACACCACAGAAATACAGAGGATCATAAAGGACTGCTATGAACAACTATATGCCAATAAACGGGCAACCTAGAAGAGATGGGCAAATTCTAGAACTGTAAACTGTTTCAAGGCTGAACTAGGGAGAAACAGAAAATAGATCAATTACCAATATTGAAGTAATTTTAAAACTCCTAACTGTCCAGAACTTTCTAGCTCTTCTTATTCCCATTAGTCAAATGGTTTCTTCTGGATCTCAGTGTTCTTTAAGAGAAATATGACTGCCACATGCATTTTTCAAAATCATGCAAATTAAGGATGTTGCCCAGCCTTCAGATTGGATGTTTAATCATGGCACCATAAACAATGGTTGGGGATAAAGGGAGAGGGCAGCATCATGTGTCGTGTGGTCAGCTGGACGCAGCAGAGAATTTGGGTAGGCTTAGCTTTCCTGAGAAAGTGACCAAAGACAGGATGTATCCAATGTAATTAATTTCTGCTTTAAAAAGGTTATCAAGCTTGGATAAAAAAAGAAGAAAAAAACATAGAAAATGTAACAAATGCAAAGGAAAAAATGACACAACTCCACCTTTTAGTGATAGCTGATACTACTAATCATGTACTTTCCATTTTTCTCTATTTGTACATACCCATAAACATTTTAAACATTTTATCATGAAAAATACTACTTACAGAAAAGCTTATAAAACATGCATGATTAAAGAATAATAAAGGAAAAAGAATAATAAAGAGTACCTGCTAATTTGTGTAAAAAAATAGAATGCTTGAAATATCCTTGAAGTTTTCTATTCACTTTTACCCAAATGTACTCCTTCTCTGTTCTTCAGAAATAATCATTACCTTGAATTTCATGTCAAGGACTCTACTTTTTTTAGTTTAATAAAGAATTATTGGTATATAACATGTCAGTAGGTTTTGCAGGAGGCTGATAAGCTGGTTTGGTGTTCCCAGACCATAATTTTAAGTGTACATATGGATTCCCTTTTTCTTCTTTATAATCTCACAAAATTTGAATGGTTACTCAAGGAAACTGTTATTTTGCCTGTCTTAAATTTTATATCATTGATATAAAATGGAATATATTATCTTTCATTTTCACACATTCAAGTAGTCCTACTGTTTTGCTACTATAAACAATACTGATAGAAACATCTTGGAAAATGTTTCCTGCTTCACATGTTTAAAAGTTTCTCAGTATTTCTCAAATACTGTTGGCTATTATCCACAGTAAGAAATACATGCTGCAATTTGACTCATTACCAACACACACAAACACACAGGCCTCAAATGTGTGCATACATATAACTAAAACAACACTTTAATGAAACAGTTATTATGTTTCACCCTTGCAGCACAATCTGGTATTTTCTTTTCTGATTTACTCTGTTCTAGTGAAATCTAGTATATTTTATTTTTTTAAAAAGCTAGTTTTAACACTAGATCTGTGGTTTTTTTCGTTGTTGTTGTTGTTTGGTCACTTAGTCATGTCAGACTCTTTGTAACCTGATGGACTGTAGCACACCAGGGTTTCCTGTCTTTCATCTTCTCCTGGAGCTTGCTCAAACTCATATCCGCTGAGTTGGTGATGCAATCCAACCATCATATCCTCTATCCCTTTCTGCTCCTGCTTTCAATCTTTCTCAGGATCAGGGTCTTCTCAGATGAGTGTCAACTCTTCACATTAAATGGCCAAAGTATTGGAACTTCAACTTCAGTACTTCCAATGAATATTCAGGGTTGATTTCCTTTCAGATTGACTGATTTGATCTCTTTGCTGACCAAGGGACTCTCAAGAGTCTTCTCCAACACCACAGTTCAAAAGCATCAATTCTTTGCTGTTCAGCCTTTTTTGTGGTCCAAGTCTCATACCCATACAAGACTACTGGGATAACCATAGCTTTGACTATAAGGACATTGTTGGCAAAGTAATATCTCTGCTTTTTAACATTCTGTCTAGGTTGTTCATAGTTTTCTTCCAGGGAGAAAGTGTCTCTTAATTTCGTGGCTTCAGTCATCATGTGCAGTGATTTTGGAGCCCAAGAAACTGAAGTCTTTCACTGTTTCCATTGTTTCCTCATCTATTTGCCATGAAGTGATGGGACCAGATGCTATGATCTTAAATTTTTTGAGCGCTGAGTTTTAAGCCAGCTTTTACACTTTCCTCCTTCACTTTCATCAAGAGGCACTTAGTTCCTCTTTATATTCTGCCATAAGGGTGGTGTCATCTGTATATCTGAAGTTATAGATAGTTCTCCCAGCAATCTTGATTCCAGTTTGTGCTTCATTCAGCCTGGTTTTCACATGATATACTCTGCATATAAGTTAAATAAACAGGGTGACAATATACAACCTTGACGTACTCCTTTCTCAATTTGGAACTTATTATTCCATGTCCAATTCTAATTGTAGCTTCTTGATCTGCATACAGGTTTCTCAGGAGACAGATAAAGTGGTCTGCTATTCCCATCTCTTTTAGAACATCACAAAGTTTGCCGTGATCCACACAGCCAAAGGTTTTGGCATAGTCAATAAAGCACAAGTAGATGTTTTTATGGAATTCTCTTGTCTTTTTTTATGACCCAATAGATGTTAGCAATTTGATCTCTGGTACCTCTGCCTTTTCTAAATCCAGCTTGAACATCTGGGAGTTCTTGATTCCATACTGTTGAAGACTAACTTGGAGAATTTTGAGCATTAATTTCCTATCATGTGAAATGAGTGCAATTGCACAGTAGTTTGAACACTCTTTGACATTACCTTTCTTTGGGATTAGAGTGGAAACTAACCTTTTCCAGTCCTGTGGCCACTGCTGAGTTTCCCAAATTTGCTGACATATTGAGTGCAGCACTTAAACAGCACTATCTTCTAGGAATTGAAATAGCTAAGCTGGAGTTCCATCACCTCCACTAGCTTTGTTCATAGTGATTCTTCCTAAGGCCCACTTGACTTTGCATTCCAGGATATCTGGCTGTAGGTGAGTGATCACATCATCGTGGTTATATGGGTTGTTAAGATCTTTTTGTACACTTCTTCTGTGTATTCTTGCCACCTCTTCTTAATATCTTCTGCTTGTGTTAGGTACATACTGTTTCTCTCCTTTATTGTGCCCAACTTTGAATGAAACTGATATCTCTAATTTTCTTAAAGAGATCTTTCATCCTCCCATTCTACTGTTTTCCTCTATTTCTTTGCATTGATCACTGAGGAAGGCTTTCTTATCTCTCCTTGTTATTCTTTGGAACTTTGCATTCAGATGGGTATATCTTTCTTTTTTCTCCCTTGCCTTTGACTTCACTTCTCTTCTTCTTCTTTTTTTTTTCCCCTCTTCTTTTCTCAGCTATTTTCAGGTCTCCTCAGACAATCATTTTGTCTTTTTGCATTTCTTTTCTTGAGTATGGTTTTGATAACCACCTCCTGTACAATGTTATGAACCTTTGTCCACAGTTCTTTAGGCACTCTGTCTACCAGATATAATCCCTCGAATCCCTGTCACTTCCACTGTAAAAGCATAAGGGATTTGCTTTAAGTAATACCTGAATGGCCTGGTGGTTTTCCCTACTTTCTTCAATTTTTTCATACTTCAGCATTTATCAGAATTACTTAAAGGGCTTGTTAAAACACAAATTTCTGGGAGTTTTTCCAATGTTTCTATTCCAGCAGCTTAAGGAATTACATTTCTCACAAGGTTTCAGGTGATCTTGATGCTGCTTTCCTGCTGATCACACACAAAAAACCACCTATTAGCCTGATTTGCAATTTATTAATTAACTACTTTACAATTTTTATTGTAATCTTCAAGGGTATATTTTTAAAAATGAAATTGCTAGGTCATATTTTACTAGTGTAGGTACCTCTTGTAGATGCTTCTTGACACAAGATATATTTAATTTTCAAAGTATTTGTGCCAATATACTCTCTCTTTAGTAAAATATAGGCATTTTTATTGATTCATATCCTTTCCAATGCTTGATATTGTCAGATATTGCAATTTTGCTAATTTGGTGAGCATAACATGCTATTACATTATGATTTTATTTTGTGTTTCCTTAATTATGACTGACATTGAGTGTTTTTTCAATGTTTACTGGCCATTCATGTTTCCTGTTATGCTAAATATTTGTTCATGGTTTCACTCATTTTTCTATTGCCTTATTAATTTGTACAAATGTTTTAAATATTAATCCTTTTGAGGTACATATTGTACAAATATACTGTCAGTTAGTAATATGGTTTTAAGCTATCATATTGTGTTTTCAAGAACAAAAGATCTTAATTTTCAATTTTCAATTAGTTCTTTTATAGTTGGTTTCTCTGTGTGTCATGTTAAGAAATCTATCCTTAGATAAAGATAGAGATACCTAGATACCTAGATAGAGATAATCTACGCATGCATGGTCAGTCACTCAGTCATGTCCAACTCTTTGCGACTTGATAGACTATAACCTACAAAGGCTCTGCTGTCCGTGGGATTTTCAGGCAAGAATACTGGAGTGGATTGCCATTTACTACTCCAGGGTATCTTCCTGACCCAGGGATCCAACCCAAGTCTCCTGCCTTGGCAGGGGGATACTTTACCACTGAGCCACCTGAGAAGCCCAGAGATAATCTACATTTTCTTCTAAAAGTTGGAGATATGTAAAGTGGCAGAATTTCAGAGATGGCTCTTATGCCAAAATCAGAGAAACTTGTTAAAATTGATAGGGAAAAAGTGGGACTTGAGAGCTAGAATATCTGAATCAATGCACCAGGAAACCTTGAATCCCTAAATGCTCCTGAATCCTTTGACCCACAAAAGTGGTCCACCCATCCCTGTGGAATAAACAGCCCTCTTCCCTGCTTGAAGACTGTACAAGTGTCTCAAATGAGGTCAATGCTTTGAACGACAATTTTGCTTCTCTTTAGGAACTTATCACTTCTGACCACTAGACAACAAGTTAGGCCAAATCTTAGCATAAACTAATTATTGGGTTGGCCAAAAAGTTCATTCAGTTTTTAAAGACAGTAAAAGACATTTTTCATTTTTATCAAGAACTGTATTGAACAACATATTCACCATTTTGTTCCATATATTCTGCCATTTTTTTCAGGCAACTTCATAATTCCATCTTCTCCAAATTTTTTATATTTTTGAGCAAAGAACTTTTTCAGGTGACTTTTACAATCTTTCAGGGAATTTGAATTTTTTTCCATTAAGAGAATTTTGTAAAAGTCAAAATAAAGGATCTTCCAAAGGTGTAATATCTGGTGAATACAGTGGATGAATCAGAACTTCCCAGCCAAGCTGTAACGGTTTTTGCCTTGTCATCAAATAAACATGCAGATTATGCATTTTCTATTGATTAATTCCAGACACCTTTCATTGAATACTGCTTTCATTTGGTCTAATTGAGGGGAGACCTTGTTAGAATTAATCATTTGGTCTCCTGGAGATCCCCTGGAGAAGGAAATGATAATCCACCCCAATACTCCTGCCTGGGAAATCCAGTGGGCAGAGGAGCCTGACAGGCTACAGTCTATGGTGTTGCCAAAGAGTTGGACACGACTTAGTGACTAAACAACAACAACATTTCTGGAAGGAGCTCATAGTAGACGACTTCTTTCCAATGCCACCGTATACACAACATTATCTTCTTTGGATGAAGACTGGCCTATTTGGTGTGGTTGGTGGTGGTCCATTTTGCTTTCCCGTGATCTCTCATGTTCCACATTATTGTACAATATCTATTTTTCACTTCCCATCATAATTTGTTTTAAAAGCTGAATGCTTTTATCACATTTAAGTAGAGAAACACATGCAGAAATATGGTTAAGGTTTTTTGCTTAACTTACGTGGAACACAAACATCAAAGTGACTAACATAACCAAGCTTATGCAAATGACTTTCAACACTTGATTTGGATATTTTGAGTAGGTCGACCATCTCCCATGTGGTGTACAGATTGTTCTCAATTAATGTCTTGATCTAATCACTGTTAACTTGAACTTCTCTACTGGACTGTGGAGCATCATCCAGGTAGAAATCTCAAGCAAAAAACTTTATGAACCACTTTTGACATGTTCATTCCATCACAGCACCTTCTTCACACTGCACAAACCTCTTTTTGTGTTTTTACCTTTATTGACTAATAAACCATAATCTGCAGAAAATGTCGCTTTTTTTCCCTTCCATCTTCAATATTGAAGTGACTGCACAAAAATTCACTAATTTTGGTAAGTTTTTAAAATGTATGCTGATATGACAGCTGTCACAGTGCGATGCAATAAAATCATTTCAAATGAAGTAAGACAACTAAACACCACTGGAGCCATCCTACAGAAAAGAAAAAAGGATGTACCCTTTGGCCAACCCAATAGATAAATGCTGGGACTGCTAAGGGAGAGAGATTATACACCAAAAGAACTACATTACCTTGTTAGTATAAACTAGCATGAATAAGGAGTTAACCCTGGGGGTGATGGATCACTGAGACAGAACGTAAAGTTGGCTAAGGGGAGAATGTCCATATAGAGTCACTCTGCTGTAGCACAGGATTTAATATCCTGACTTTGGCCCTGAGTGATTGTTTTCTCATGTTGCTGAGATGGCTTTTGAATGCTTATACAAAGTAGTAATTCTCACAAATGAAATAGAGATGCCAGAACTGCCACAGATAACTGAGGAGGAAACAATCAAAACACTCAGAACAATAGGTATGCTCAATTGGACTCACTAGTTGACGGTGTTCCTTGGGTGGATCCAAAGTCGTTTCATTTTCCAAGGTGATAAGGAATGTGCTAGCAAGAGGGAAAACACAATGTTGAAAGGCTTCAAAATGGATCAGGTCATAGGAGATGCTATTACATTAGTGGGTTCCTTAGTAACAAAGTGGGGGTGATAGGACTTTGTAATAGTAGAGGATGGGTGGTAACACTCTATTTTCATAATCAAGGTGGGCCTAATTACCATAATGGGCAGCAAGGTTAGAAATAGAATTAGGGGGTCCTAACTTGAGGGATGTCATTCCTGTCCCTTATTGTGCCCATCTTTGCATGAAATATTCCCTTGATATCTCTAATTTTCTTCAAGTGATCTCTAGTCTTTCCCATTCCATTGTTTTTCTCTATTTCTTTGCATTGATCACTTGATGAAAGTGAAAGAGGAGAGTGAAAATGCTGGTTTAAAACTCAACATTCAAAAAGCTAAGATCATGGCATCTGGTCCCATCACTTCATAGCAAATAGATGGGGAAACAGTGACAGACTTTATTTTGGGGGGCTCCAAAATCACTGCAGATCGTGACTGCAGCCATGAAATTAAAAGACGCTTGCTCCTTGGAAGAAAAGCTATGATCGACCTAGACAGCACATTAAAAAGCAGGTACGTTACTTTGCTGACAAAGGTCCATCTCGTCAAAGCTATGGTTTTTCCAGTAGTCATGTATGGATATGAGAGTTGGACCATAAACAAAGCTGGGAACCAAAAAATTGATGCTTTTGGACTGTGGTGTTGGAGAAGGCTCTTGAGAGTCCTTTGAACTGCAAGGAGATCCAACCAGTTAATCCTAAAGGAAGTCAGTCCTGAATATTCATCAGAAGGACTGATGTTGAAGCTGAAGCTCCAATACTTTGGCCACCTCTTGCAAAGAACCGACTCACTGAAAAAGATCCTCATGCTGGGAAAGATTGAAGGTAGGAGGAGAAGGGGGTGACAGAGGACAAGATGGTTGAATGGCATCACCGACTAGATGGACATGAGTTAGAGCAAGCTCCGGAAGATGATGATTGGCAGGGAAACTTGGCTTGTTGCAGTCCATGTGGTTGCAAAGAGTCAGACATGACTGAGCGATTGAATTGAACTGAACTGAACTTGAGGGGTATAAGGATATAACACAGAGAATATGGTTTCCCTAGACACAAGACAGACCCAGAGCCAACATGTGTACTGCTTAATGTATGTAATCAAAAAGAGATCAAGAAGGGATGACTAGACAGTTGAGGTCAGCCTTCCTAGTGGTAAATTATGACTCCTTGAACACTTTCCACACATGAGCCAGTTTTCACAATCAGAACCATAGAGTATGTCAGTGATCACATTCTGGGAAGAAAGATCGTACAACATCTAGCAAGTGTATATAGCTGTGAATCTCCCAGCCTCTTCTTATGGGATCTAGTCATCTTCTTAGGTAACTGGACTGGGGAAAGGAAACTCATTTTGAGAGTTGTTGGATATTAAAAAAAAAAATAAAAAAAAGAGAGTTGTTGGATATAGAGTCTTAGTTAATATTAAGACCTGGGGATTCAAATCAGTTTCATGGCTTTCCTATTAGAATTGAGGCATGTTTTGTTTTGTTTTTTCCTCACAGATGGGTTTTAGCCAGATTTTAAATATATCCAGTTTCACAATTTTGTCTTTTAACTCTTGAGTCTAGTACAAATACATTTTTATGATTCAAGACATTTCTATTAAATTTTACCATTTTGTTTTGTACTTTAGTTCTGATATTTTCTTCTACTTGTCTACATTATTCTTATTTTTCCTGATTTTTTTAAAAGAGCAAGTAGTTGTTTCTTCTTTACCCCATTTTCCCCCTAAACTATTTTGGAAGCTATAAATTCTGTATATTGTTTCATCAATTAGATTAAACATTTTGGTATAATATATTAAAATGTCTAATAATTTGACCTTCTTCCCAACGGACTTAAAACATTATAACTCATCTTTTTCTTCCAAATTGTACATTTTTCTCACTAGGATTTTAGTTCCTTTGTTTTACAGCAAACTATCAATGTTCATTTGGATTTACTCCCATATTTAAGTTTTTTTTCTTCCTCACTTCATTTCTATCTTACACATCCTTCTTAGAATTATAATCTTTCTTGTAGAAATACACATTTATAAAATCTCTTAGAGAGGGTCTGTTGGTCATAAAGTTTCAGTTTTGTACAAAAATGTTGGTGCTTGTCTTGAACCATATATTTGCTAGGTACCCAATTCTGGGCACATGTGCATGCACATGTATGTGCACACACCAGTTTTTTAATCCTTTATTTTTTCTTATATTAATAATGTGATATGAATATTACATAAGTTTCCAAATAATCTCAAATATGATTTAGTGACTGTTTAATATTCTATTGTATGGGCAAACTATAATTTATTTAAATCATCTCCAAATATTTATTATGTAGGTAGTTTCCAACTTTTTACTATTATAATTAAGACTGCAGCAAACGTTCTTGGACATAAATCTTTGTCCTCATTTCTGAAATTTCCTTTAGAGAATATTACTAGAAGTAGAATTTCTGGGTCTGAATATCAACCTTATAAATTTAATTTAATTTTATTCCTCCCCCATCACACATCTGCCACTGTCTTTGGAATCACTATTTAAATTAAAAACTTTATTTACATCAAATAAAACCTGCATATGATTAAAAAATCATAGTGTGGAAGGATTAAAAATGCAAAGGAACAGTCCCATGTTTTATATCTACCCTTTTCTGTCCACTTGAAGGGTTTTAAATTTTTTTAAGTTACAGTTCTGCTTGTTACATCAACATTTCAAAATAGCTTGCATACTCTGTTTCAGCACTATTTAATTTATTCCCACTCTCACACTTTCCTCTCTCTCTTCTTCTCTTGATCATCTCCCACTTTCTGCTTGCTATAATTCTATATTTAAAATTTCAAGAAGAATAATCTATACATTCTGTTTTGTAACCATAGTCAAATACTCTAGAAGCTGCTTCTCAGCGTTGACAACAATAAGATTTACATGATCGGTCTTTGTAAATGTTGCTTGCTGTAAGGCTAAGCAGGGTGCTATGATTACTCTGTTTCTTCTTGGTTTTCTGCTTCTTTCACTGTCTATTTCTTCTCATTTCTGTTGTTGTTTGTTGCTTTTATCCTATGTCTATAGATTTGGGGGAACACCAGAATTTGTTGCTCTCTTCCATCCATTCTCTTCTTCATCTGACTTTTTCTGTAGGCAATTCTATCCAAAATTGTAGATTTAATCCTGTCCAAATGGTAATGAGGACTTCCCTGGTGGCTCAGTGGTAAAGAATACACTTGTTAATGCAGGAGAAGTGAGTTCAGTCCCTGGGTCTGGAAGATCTCCTGGAGAAGGAAATGGCTGCCCAGAACAGTATTCTTACCTGAGAAATCCCATGGACAGAGGAGCCTAGTGGGTTACAGGTCCATAATGTTGCAGACTGGGGCATGACTTAGCAACTGAACATACACACATACAAATGATAATGAATCCCAACTGTATCTCTTTAGCCATAACCTCATCCTGAGCTCTCAGTTCAGTTCAGTTCAGTCACTCAGTCATGTCTGACTCTGTAACTCCATGGCCTGCAGCACGCCAGGCCTCCTTGTCTAACACTAACTCTTGAAGCTTGCCTAAATTCAAGTCTTTCAAGTTAGTGATGCCATCCAACCATCTCATCCTCTGTCATTCCCTTCTCGTCCCACCTTCAATCTTTCCCAGCATTGGGGTCTTTTCCAATGAGTCAGTTCTTTGCATCAGGTGGCCAAAGTATTGGAGCTTCAGCTTCAGCATCAGTCCTTCCAATGAATATTCAGGACTGATTTCCTTTAGGATGGACTGGTTTGATCTCCTTGCAGTCCAAGGGACTCTCAAGAGTCTTCTCCAACACCACAGCTCAAAAGCATCAATTCTTCGGCACTCAGAATTTTTTCCATTTCATTATCATTATATTTACAGAGAGACAGAAAGAGAGGTAGACTGTTGAGATAGAGCATAGATTTCTCTTTGTAAGACATGGCATTTCATAACTTTGGCTAAGGGAGATTCTGAAGTAATTGAAAAATAGCTTCCAATATAAACTCAGCAGTTACCTTTCTTCTCAGAGTTTTATTCCAATGACAGATAATAGCAGTGCAGTTTTTAGTCTAACTGAAAATGCTGTAGCCACCTAAAACTGCTAAATTACTATAATAGTGGTTAGAAAGTGTGAAACAATTTGACTTCCCTTGGACCTGGACTCCTTAAAAAGCATCACAGAAATTATAGCACTATAGAACACTAGAACATTCAAGTATCTTAGAGATAAATCTTACTAAGGGCTTCCAATTACACCTAGAATCAAATTCAAAACTTCTTACTACAGTCCACATGACGCTTCATGATCTAAATCCCATTTAACTTTTTGATTTCACCTCCTGCAATGGTTGTGTTATCATAAGTCACAATGCTATTTTTTCCTCATTATCTCATTTCAATCTCACACCACCAAAAACGATAGGGACTTTATGTATGAAAAACTAGCTTAAAGGTGTTCAGTAATTTACCAAAAGCTACACATTTTTAATTGAGGTAGAACTAGGAATTCAACCCAGTTGGGTTTTACTCCACAGTTTTAATTCATAACACTAGAGTATTCTTCATTTAATTTATTGAAAAATCCTAAGGTAGAAAGTGAATTATTAGTCTTACAAAGATCAAATGCCCTTGAAGTCTGCCTTTTAGAAAATCATTTTTGCATTAGTTTATTGCCTGAGGCTTTGCTTCCTATGCTCTAAAATGGATGAGTTTTTTGAAGAAAAATAAAGATTGCTTTCTAGATAGCTTGCTAGTCAAAAATTAGACCCATCTTTATATTATGATGCAGTAAATTTATCTTGCTTAAGTCTCTTCTGAATAAACCTACAAACCAAGGTTTTGGATATTGTCGTGGAGGAGACCTGGATTCTAGTCTCTGCTGATCCAGTATCTCTGCTTCTCACTCTATCCTTGGGCACTGGTTACATGTGACCCTCTCTGCTGGTTTAGAGGACTCTTCACTTAGTGTTGTAGGAAGTTTTTACTGATTTTTTCCCCTAATAGACTGTCAGCTCTGTGAGAGTAGCAACTTCAAGACTAGATAAATCTCTGACATTTCAGACATAGAAAAGATCATAAAAGGTGACAGGATTTTTACCTTGATGCCTTCTGGAGTTATTTCTATTATTACAGTGAGAAAATAAGATTACAATTTTAGATTAGACTCAGAGACATTTCAACATTTTTATATAATTTTGTTGGGTAAAAAAAATATGGATTTAAAAAATTATGGGAGTTGAATTTTTGTGATATTTAACTCGAGTGTCATTAATTTCCCTCATTTTACATTTGACATGTGATCCCACCACTGAAACATGCAATGTGCAAGAACTGCTACTGTGTAATATTGGTTAATGAATAAAATCATATTGATGAACTTAGATTTAAAACTAGGCTTTACTATTTACAACTTTAGGTCTCTAGTCAAGATATTTAATGTCTTTAACCCTGAGCTTCCTTATCTGTAAAGTGGAGATAGTAATAATTGTTATGGTAGTTAGGAATAAAGCACCTAGCATGTAAAATGTTTGTAGCAACCCTGATCCAGTAAATCTATCAGTGTCATATTTCCAAAAGCATATGTCCACTTCATGTTTCTATGTTGCTGCCAAGTCCCTTCAGTTGAGTCCGACTCTGTGCGACCCCATAGACGGCAGCTCACCAGGCTCCCCCGTCCCTGGGATTCTCCAGGCAAGAACACTGGAGTGGGTTGCCATTTCCTTCTCCAGTGCATGAAAGTGAAAAGGGAAGATGAAGTCGCTCCGTCGTGTCCTACTCCTAGCGACCCCAAGGACTGCGCCTACTAGGCTCCTCCATCCATGGGATTTTTCCAGGCAAGAGTACTGGAGAGGGCTGCCATTGCCTTCTCCATGTTTCTATGTTACACTTTGGTAATTCTCACAATATTTTTAAAATATTACTTATTACATTATTTATGATTATCTTTAATATTATTATTGTATTGTTTGGGGCCATCTTTGATACTACAATTGTATTGTTTGGGGACACCATGAGCTGTGCCCTTATAAGATGGAAAATTTAATTCATAAGTGTTGTATTGCTCTGACTGCTCCACTGAACAGCTAGATTTTCCTCTCTTTCCCTCTCGTCAGGCCTCCCTATTCCCTGAGACAGAACAATATTGAAATTAGGTCAACTAATAACCCTGCAAGGACCTCTAAGTGTTTAGATGAAAGGAAGAGTCATACACAATTACTTGTAACTGAACCTGGAAATGGTTAAGCTTAGTGAGAAAGGAAGGCGTGTCAAAAGCTGAGATAGGCTGAAAGCCAGGCCTCTTGCACCAAACGGTTAGCCAAGTTGTGAAAGGAAAAGCTCTTAAAGGAAATTAAAAGTGCTACTCCGGTGAATGATAAGGAAGTGAAAGTCTTATTGCCAACATGGAGAAAGTTTCAGCAGTCCAGATATATCAAACCAGCCAGAACATTCCCTTCAGCCAAAGCCTAGTCCAAGGCAAGTCCCTTCAATTTTATGAAGGTTGAGAGACCTGAGGAAGCTGCAGAAGAAAAGTCTGAAGCTAGAAGGTGTGGGTTCATGAAGTTTAAGGAAAGAAGCCATCTCCATTACATAAAAGGGCAAGGTGAAGCAGCATGTGCTGGTGTCGAAGCTACAGTAAGTTATCCAGAAGACCTAGCTGAGAAAAATTAGTGAAGGTGGCTTCACTAAACAGAAGATTTTCAATGTGGACAAGATGGTCTTATAGTGAAAGAAGGTGCCATCTAGGACTTTCATAGCTGGAGAGAAGTCAAAGTTTGGCTTCAAAGATTCAACAGGCAGACCAACTCTCTTGTTAAGGACTAAAGCAGCTGTTGACTTTTGGTTGAAGCCAATGCTTATTAACTATTCTGAAAATCCTATGGCCCTTAAGAACTATGCTAAATCTACTCTGCCCTTGCTCTGTAAATGGAACAACAAAGCCTGGATGGCAGTCCATCTGTTTGCAGCATGGTTCACTGAATATTTACAGCCCAGTGTTGAAATTTATTGCTCAGAAAAAGAGATTCCTTTAAAAATATTATGCTCATTTACAATGTACCCAGTCACCCAAGAGCACTTATGGAGATGTATAATGAGATTCATGTTGTTTTCATGCCTGCTAACACAACGTTCATTCTGCAATCCATGGATCATGGAGTAATGCTACATCTGAGCAAAGTAAAGTGAAAATTTTCTGGAAAGGATTCACCATCCTAAGCACATTTCTGATTCAGAAGAATAAGTCAAAATATCAACATTAACAGGATTTTGGATGAAGTTGATTCCAGCCTTCATAGATGATTTTGAAGGGTTCAAGGCTTCAGTGGTGGAAGGTGTGGTGGAAATAGCAAGAGAATTAGAACTAGAAGTTTAGGCTATATGACTGAATTCCTGCAGTCTCATGAAAAAACCATAAAAAATGAGAAGTTGTTTGTTGTCCAACCTTTAGCAACCACCACCTTGATTAGTCAGCAGCCATCAACATTGAGGCAAGACTGTCCACCAGTCAAAAGACTACATCTCACTGAAGGCTCAGGTAATTGTTAGCAATTTGTAGCAGTAAAGTATATTTTAATTAAGGTATATACATTGTTTCAACAGAATGCTATTGCATACTTAATATTAATAGACTACAGGTAGTATAAATATAACTTGTTTATACACTGATAGTGAAAGTGAAGTAGCTCAGTCCTGTCCGACTCTTTGCGACCCCTCGGACTGTAGCCTACCAGGCTCCTCCATCCATGGGATTTTCCAGTCAAGAACACTAGAGTGGGTTGCCCTTTCCTTCTCCAGGGGATCTTCCCGACCCAGGGATTGAATCCAGGTCTCCTGCACTGGGGGCAGACGCTTTAACCTCTGAGCCACCAGGGAAGTGTTTATACACTGGGAACCCCCCCAAATCCCTGTGACTTGCTTTCTTGTGATTCTCACTTTATTGTAGTGGTCTGGAACTGAACCTACAATATCTCTGAAGTGTACCTGTATATATTAAGTGTGCCTTAATATATTTTATTTCCCTTTTCTTCTCTTTCTTCTGATTTCTATATTGACTTACTCCACCTGTACCCCCAATTGCTGTTTAGCTAGTATTAGGGCATAATAGAAGCTATTAATTGTCCTCTACTATCAATTTTTCATTCCTCCTTTTACTAGTAGAACTCTCAGTGTTTTTCCTGGTGTATACCATTTTCAGCATTGCTTACAGCCATGTGTTGCATCTGACTTCTCTGGGTCAGTGTGTGAGGGTGGAACTGATGTGAAAAACTTCTGGGTCGTGTCCTCAAAATAGAGCCGCTAAGCCTCTACTTCCTCTTTCAGCTTCCCACAGGTTAGAGTGCAGACGCAGTGACAGAGAGTCAGCTCTGAGCTGCGGAGTTGGGAAACGGCCGAGAAGCATCGTTAGAACCAGGGTCTTTGGGTGACCACATGAAGCAGAGCTTCTCTGTGCCCTGGATTGTTCATCAGTTTAGGTATTTTTGTGAGAAAAATATACTTGATTCTCTTAATTAAAACATTTTTATTTTGCTATTGGCCAGAGCAGTCAAACTGATATCCTAATTTGTATTAGTGTTAAGCACACCAAATTGCTGATATTGTAGGTTAAAAATGTAAATAGATAACTACCTCAGGCTACTTTAGGATTGACTGGATTGATCTCCTTTCAGTCCAAGGGGCTCTCAAGAGTCTTGCCCAGAACCACAATTTGAAAGCGTTAGTTTTAGCATTTAGCCTACTTTATGGTCCAACTCTCACATCCATACATAACCACTGCAAAAGCCATAGATCTGACTTTATGGACCTTTGTCAGCAAAGTGATGTCTCTGCTTTTTAATATGCTGTCTAAGTTTGTCTGACTAAAGTCTGTCTGGTCAAAGCTATGGTTTTTCCAGTAGTTCTATATGAATGTGAGAGTTGGACTATAAAGAAAGCTGAGGGATGAAGAATTGATGCTTTTGAACTATGGTGTTGCAGAAGACTCTTGAGAGTCCTTTGGACTGCAAGGAGATCCAACCAGTCCATGCTAAAGGAAATCAGTCCTGAATATGCATTGGAAGGACTAATGCTGAAGCTGAAACTCCAATACTCTGGCCATCTGATGTGAAGAACTGACTCATTGGAAAAGACCCTGATGCTGGGAAAGATTGAAGGCAGGAGGAGGGGACAGCAGAAGATGCGATGGTTGGATGGCATCATTGACTCAATGGATATGAGTTTGAACAAGTTCCAGGAGTTGGTGATGGATGGGGAAGCCTGGTGTGCTACAGTTCATGGGGTCGCAAAGAGTCGGACAGGGCTGAGTGACTGAAATTAACTATGTTTGTCTTAACTTTCCTTCCAATGAGCAAGTGTCTTAATTTCATGGTTGCTGTCACCACACAGCCATGACTTTGGAGCTCAAGAAAATAAAATCTGTCACTATTTCCACTTTTCCCCTATCTATTTGCCATGAGGTGATGGGACCAGATGCCATGATCTTCATTTTTAGAATGTTGAGTTTTAAGCCAGGCTTTCTACTCTCCTCTTTCACTCTCATCAAGAGGCGTTTTAGCTCCTCTTCATTTCTGCCAATATAGTGGTATCATCTACATATCTGAGGTTGTTGATATTTCCCCTTTCAATTTTGATTCCAGTTTGTGATTCATCCAACCTGGCATTTCTTATGGTGTACTCTGCATAGAGGTTAAATAAACAAGGTGACAATATACAGCCTTGTTGTACTCCTTTCCCAATTTTGAACCAGTCTGTTGTTCCATGTCCAGTCGTAACTGTTTCTTCCTGATCTGCGTATAGATTTCTCAAGAGGCAGTTCAGGTAGTCTGGTATTTCCATCTCTTCAAGAATTTTCTACAGTTTGTTGTGATACACACAGTCAAAGGCTTTGGTGTAGTTAATTAAGGAGAAGTAAATATTTTTCTGGAATTCCCTTGCTTTCTCTGTGATCCAACGGATGTTGGCAATTTGATTTCTGGACCCTCTGCTTTTGTAAATCCAACTTTTACATCTGGAATTTCTCAGTTCACATATTGCTGAAGCCTAGTTTGAAGGATTTTGAGCATTGATTTGCAATCGTGTGAAATGAGCACAATTTTACAGTTGAGGCACCAAGATTTTGGCCACCTGATGAGAAGCCCACTCATTGGCAAAGACCCTAATGCTGGAAAATATTGAAGGCAAGAGGAGAAGGGGATGACAGAGGATAAGATGGTTGGACAGATTCACTGGCTCAATGGGCATGAGTTTAAGCAAGCCTTGGGAGTTGGTGATAGACAGGGAAGTCTGGTGTGCTGCAGTCCATGGGGTTGCAAAGAGTTGGACATGACTTACTGACCCAACCTTCCCCTTCCCTTTCCTTCTCAGCAAACTCTGGGTACCTGGTGGGTCTAGCCGGGGTCTGAACTGGGACAAGCTATTGTAAGTGCCAGGTAGTGGAGTGTCTGGACTCAGGGCAGCTGGGAGGGGTCAGAGTGCATAGGACACAGCTTTCCTTTTCCACAAATGGAACAAGGATGGAAGGAGAGAGCTTTTAGATATACTGTGTGCTGCTCTTTTCTACAAGAGGGGAAGGCTAGAGGGGGAGGAGCCAAGATGGCGGAGGAGTAGGATGGGGAGACCACTTTCTCTCCTACAAATTCATCAAAAGAATATCTGAACGCAGAGCAAACTTCACAAAACAACTTCTGATCGCTAGCTGAGGTCATCAGGCGCCCAGAAAAGCAGCCCATTGTCTTCGAAAGGAGGTAGGACAAAATATAAAAGATAAAAAGTGAGACAAAAGAGCTAAGGACGGAGATCCGTCCGGGAAGGGAGTCTTTAGAGGACGTTTCCAGACACCGGGAAACCCTCGCACTGGCGGGCCTGGGGGAAGTGTTTGAATCTAGGAGGGCAACCTGACTGGGAGGGAAACAATAAATAAAACCCACAGATTACGTGCCTAAAAGCAACTCTCAGCAGAAAAGTGCCCCAGACACCCGCATCCGCCACCAGCAAGTGGGGGCGGCACGGAGAGGAGCGGGCGGCATTGCTTGGGGTAGGGTCCGGGCCTGAGTGCCCTGAGGACAATCGGAGGGAGCTTTTGTGAGTTGCCAACTTGAACTGTGGGAGAGCAGGGAAGAGAGAGAAAATTAACCGGCCTGAACACGCTGCCGGCCATTCGCAGAACTAAGGGACCGAGAAAGTCCAGAGAAGAGCTCGCAGACTGCGGACAGGCCCAGACCCGCGGGAGGCGGGAGCAGGTCGCGGCGAGACACAGGGCGCAGGCACCCGACCGGCGCGGGCGGGGACTGGGGCTGGGGACGCAGAGGGCAGAAGGCACACGCACCCGACTGGCGCGGGCGGAAACCGAGATTGGGACCACGGAAGGTAGTGGGCACGCCGCACCTGGGGAGAGTGCGCCTGTCAAGCTCCTGGCTGCCTGGGCCGCTCTGACGGGGAAGGCACAAGAGCGGACGCAGCCTTTTGTTCCGCGCTTTTGTGGAACACCCGAGGGCTGGAGCTGCACGCAGCACGCGGCGCCCTCCGTATAGAGCAGCCGGGATCCTGAGCAGTGCAGACCGAGAAAGCAGCACCAGCCTCTCCCCGCAGCGCCAGCCCCTCCCCGCAGGGCGACAGAACTAGCTACCTGAATAAGAGTCCACCTCCGCCCGCCTGTGTCAGGGTGGAAATGAGGCTCTGAAGAAACCGGCAAACAGAAGCCAAATAAACAAAGGGAACCGCTTCAGAAGAGAGCGGTGCAACAAATTAAAATCCCTATAGAAAACACCGATTACACCGGAAGAGGCCTGTAGATATCGAGAAGTGTAAGCTGGAACGAGGAGCTATCTGAAACTGAGCCGAACCAACACTGACCGCAACAGCTCCAGAGAAATTCCTAGATATATTTTTACTTTTTTTTTTTTTAAATAAGAAAAAATTTAAAAAAATTTTTTTTCTTTTTTATTTTTTCTCTTTTGTTTTCCTTTAAAATTCACTATTACTCCCCCATTACTCCTTAACTTTCATTTTCATAGATTTTTATGATTTTTTTAATTAGGGAAAATTCTTTTTTTTTTCTTTTTTTCTCCTTTTTCTCTTCTATTTTCTTTTTCTCTTATTTCTTTTAAAGTCCTCTAGTACTCCTCTACTACTCCTTAATTTTCATTTTCAATACACTATAACCTTACCAAAAAAAAAAGAAAAGAAGATAAGCCCTATTTTTTAAACTGAACTTCATATATATTTTTAAAATTTTTTTGTGTGTGTTTTGGTTTTTGTTTTTAATATAGTATTTTTAAGAGTCTAATCTCTACTCTAGATTTTTAATTTTTGTTTTTCAATATATGATATAAATTGTGAACATTTAAGAATCCAATATTCAGTTCCCATTTTTATTCAGGAGTGTGTTGATTATTCTCTCCCAATCTTGACTCTCTGTTTCCTACCTCAGAACACCTCTATTTCTTCCTTTCCCCTTCTCTTCCCAATCCAATTCTGTGAATCTTGGTGGGTGTCTGGGCTACGGAGAACACTCTGGGAACAGACAACTGCGTAGATCTGTCTCTCTCCTCTTGAGTCCCCCTTTTTCTCCTCCTGCTCATCACTATCTCCCTCCTCCCTCTCCTCTTCTTCATGTAACTCTGTGAACCTCTCTGGGTGTCCCTAACGGGGGAGAATCTTTTCGCCATTAGCCTAGAAGTTTTATTATCAGTGCTGTATAGTTGGAGAAGTCCTGAGACTACAGGAAGAATAAAACTAAAATCCAGAGGCAGGAGACTTAAGCCCAAAACCGGAGAACACCAGAAAACTCCTGACTACATGGAACTTTAAATAATAAGTGACCATCCCAAAAGCCTCCATACCTACACTGAAACCAACCACCACCCAAGAGCCAATAAGTTTTAGAGCAAGACATACCACGCAAATTCTCCAGCAACGCAGGAACATAGCCCTAAACGTCAACATACAGGCTGCCCAAGGTGACACATAACACATAGACCCATCTCAAAACTCATTACTGAGCACTCCATTGCTCTCCAGAGAGAAGAAATCAAGTTCCACACACCAGAACACCGACACAAACTTTCCTAACCAGGAAACCTTGACAAGCCAATCATCTAACCCCACCCACTGGGTAAAACCTCCACAATAAAAAGGAACCACAGACCTCCAGAATACAGAAAGCCCAGTCCAGACACAGCAATCTAAACAAGATGAAAAGGCAGAGAAATACCCAACAGGTAAAAGAACATGAAAAATGCCCACCAAGTCAAACAAAAGAGGAGGAGATAGGGAATCTACCTGAAAAAGAATTTAGAATAATGATAATAAAAATGATCCAAAATCTTGAAAACAAAATGGAGTTACAGATAAATAGCCTGGAGACAAAGATTGAAAAGATACAAGAAATGTTTAATAAAGACCTAGAAGAAATAAAAAAGAGTCAATTAAAAATGAATAATGCAATGAATGAGATCAAAAACACTCTGGAGGGAACAAGAGTAGAATAACGGAGACAGAAGATAGGATAAGTGAGGTAGAAGATAAAATGGTGGAAATAAATGAAGAAGAGAGGAAAAAAGAAAAAAGGATCAAAAGAAATGAGGACAACCTCAGGGACCTCTGGGACAATGTGAAACGCCCCAACATCCGAATCATAGGAGTCCCAGAAGAAGAAGACAAAAGAAAGGCCATGAGAAAATACTCGAGGAGATAATAGCTGAAAACTTCCCTAAAATGGGGAAGGAAATAGCCACCCAAGTCCAAGAAACCCAGAGAGTCCCAAACAGGATAAACCCAAGGCGAAACACCCCAAGACACATATTAATCAAATTAACAAAGATCAAACACAAAGAACAAATATTAAAAGCAGCAAGGGAAAAACAACAAATAACACACAAAGGGATTCCCATAAGGATAACAGCTGATCTATCAATAGAAACCCTCCAGGCCAGAAGGGAATGGCAGGACATACTGAAAGTAATGAAAGAGAATAACCTACAACCTAGATTACTGTACCCAGCAAGGATCTCATTCAGATATGAAGGAGAATTCAAAAGCTTTACAGACAAGCAAAAGCTGAGAGAATTCAGCACCACCAAACCAGCTCTTCAACAAATGCTAAAGGATCTTCTCTAGACAGGAAATGCAGAAAGGTTGTATAAACGTGAACCCAAAACAACAAAGTAAATGGCAACGGGACCACACCTATCAATAATTACCTTAAATGTAAATGGGTTGAATGCCCCAACCAAAAGACAAAGATTGGCTGAATGGATACAAAAACAAGACCCCTATATATGCTGTCTACAAGAGACCCACCTCAAAACAAGAGACACATACAGACTAAAAGTGAAGGGCTGGAAAAAATATTTCACGCAAACGGAGACCAAAAGAAAGCAGGAGTCGCAATACTCATATCAGATAAAATAGACTTTCAAATAAAGGCTGTGAAAAGAGACAAAGAAGGACACTACATAATGATCAAAGGATTAATGCAAAGAAGAAGATATAACAATTATAAATATATATGCACCCAACATAGGAGCACCGCAATATGTACGGCAAACGCTAACGAGTATGAAGGAGGAAATTAATAGTAACACAATAATAGTGGGAGACTTTAATACCCCACTCACAACTATGGATAGATCAACTAAACAGAAAATTAACAAGGAAACACAAACTTTAAATGACACAATGGACCAGCTAGACCTAATTGATATCTATAGGACATTTCACCCCAAAACAATCAACTTCACCTTTTTCTCAAGTGCACACGGAACCTTCTCCAGAATAGATCACATCCTGGGCCATAAATCTGGTCTTGGAAAATTCAAAAAAATTGAAATCATTCCAGTCATCTTTTCTGACCACAGTGCAGTAAGATTAGATCTCAATTACAGGAAAAAAATTGTTAAAACTTCAAACATATGGAGGCTAAATAACACGCTTCTGAATAACCAACAAATCATAGAAGAAATCAAAAAAGAAATCAAAATATGCATAGAAATGAATGAAAATGAAAACACAACAACCCAAAACCTATGGGACACTGTAAAAGCAGTGCTAAGGGGAAGGTTCATAGCATTACAGGCTTACATCAAGAAACAAGAAAAAAGCCAAATAAATAACCTAACTCTACACCTAAAGCAATTAGAGAAGGAAGAAATGAAGAACCCCAGAGTTAGCAGAAGGAAAGAAATCTTAAAAATCAGGGCAGAAATAAATGCAAAAGAAACTAAAGAGACCATAGCAAAAATCAACAAAGCTAAAAGCTGGTTTTTTGAAAAAAATAAACAAAATTGACAAACCATTAGCAAGACTCATTAAGAACAAAGAGAGAAGAACCAAATTAACAAAATTAGAAATGAAAATGGAGAGATCACAACAGACAACACTGAAATACAAAGGATCATAAGAGACTACTACCAGCAGCTCTATGCCAATAAAGTGGACAACTTGGATGAAATGGACAAATTCTTAGAAAAGTATACTTTCCAAAACTGAACCAGGAAAGAAATAGAAGATCTTAACAGACCCAATCACAAGCAAGGAAATTGAAACTGTAATCAAAAATCTTCCAGCAAACAAAAGCCAGGACCAGATGGCTTCACAGCTGAATTCTACCAAAAATTTAGAGAAGAGCTAACACCTATCTTACTCAAACTCTTCCAGAAAATTGCAGAAGAAGGTAAACTTCCAAACTCATTCTATGAGGCCACCATCACCCTAATTCCAAAACCAGACAAAGATGCCACAAAAAAAGAAAACTACAGGCCAATATCACTGATGAACATAGATGCAAAAATCCTTAACAAAATTCTAGCAAACAGAATCCAACAACATATTAAAAAAATCATACACCATGACCAAGTGGGCTTTATCCCAGGAATGCAAGGATTCTTTAATATCTGCAAATCAATCAATGTAATACACCACATTAACAAATTGAAAGATAAAAACCATATGATTATCTCAATAGATGCAGAGAAAGCCTTTGACAAAATTCAACACCCATTTATGATTAAAACTCTCCAGAAAGCAGGAATAGAAGGAACATACCTCAACATAATAAAAGCTATATATGACAAACCCACAGCAAGCATCACCCTCAATGGTGAAAAATTGAAAGCATTTCCCCTGAAATCAGGAACAAGACAAGGGTGCCCACTCTCACGACTACTATTCAACATAGTGTTGGAAGTTTTGGCCACAGCAATCAGAGCAGAAAAAGAAGTAAAAGGAATCCAGATAGGAAAAGAAGAAGTGAAACTCTCGCTGTTTGCAGATGACATGATCCTCTACATAGAAAACCCTAAAGACTCTACCAGAAAATTACTAGAGCTAATCAATGAATATAGTAAAGTTGCAGGATATAAAATTAACACACAGAATCCCTTGCATTCCTATACACTAACAATGAAAAAACAGAAAGAGAAATTAAGGAAACAATACCATTCACCATTGCAACAAAAAGAATAAAATACTTAGGAGTATATCTACCTAAAGAAACAAAAGACCTATACATAGAAAACTATAAAACACTGATGAAAGAAATCAAAGAGGACACAAACAGATGGAGAAACATACCATGCTCATGGATTGGAAGAATCAATATTGTCAAAATGGCTATTCTACCCAAAGCAATCTATAGATTCAATGCAATCCCTATCAAGCTACCAACGGTATTTTTCACAGAACTAGACCAAAGAATTTCACAATTTGTATGGAAATACAAAAAACCTCGAAATAGCCAAAGTAATCTTGAGAAAGAAGAATGGAACTGGAGGAATCAACCTGCCTGACTTCAGACTCTACTACAAAGCCACAGTCATCAAGACAGTATGGTACTGGCACAAAGACAGAAATATAGATCAATGGAACAGAATAGAAAGCCCAGAGATAAATCCACGAACCTATGGACACCTTATCTTTGACAAAGGAGGCAAGGATATACAATGGAAAAAAGACAACCTCTTTAACAAGTGGTGCTGGGAAAACTGGTCAACCACTTGTAAAAGAATGAAACTAGAACACTTTCTAACACCATACACAAAAATAAACTCAAAATGGATTAAAGATCTAAATGTAAGACCAGAAACTATAAAACTCCTAGAGGAGAACATAGGCAAAACACTCTCCAACATAAATCACAGCAAGATCCTCTATGACCCACCTCCCAGAATATTGGAAATAAAAGCAAAAACTAAACAAATGGGACCTAATGAAACTTAAAAGCTTTTGCACAAAAGGAAACTAATAAGTAAGGTGAAAAGACAGCCCTCAGATTGGGAGAAAATAATAGCAAATGAAGAAACAGACAAAGGATTAATCTCAAAATTATACAAGCAACTCCTGCAGCTCAATTCCAGAAAAATAAATGACCCAATCAAAAAATGGGCCAAAGAACTAAACAGACATTTCTCAAAGAAGACATACAGATGGCTAACAAACACATGAAAAGATGCTCAACATCACTCATTATCAGAGAAATGCAAATCAAAACCACAATGAGGTACCATTACACGCCAGTCAGGATGGCTGCTATCCAAAGTCTACAAGCAATAAATGCTGGAGAGGGTGTGGAGAAAAGGGAACCCTCTTACACTGTTGGTGGGAATGCAAACTAGTATAGCCGCTATGGAGAACAGTGTGGAGATTTCTTAAAAAACTGGAATTAGAACTGCCATATGACCCAGCAATCCCACTTCTGGGCATACACACTGAGGAAACCAGATCTGAAAGAGACACGTGCACACCAATGTTCATCGCAGCACTGTTTATAATAGCCAGGACATGGAAGCAACTAGATGCCCATCAGCAGACGAATGGATAAGGAAGCTGTGGTACATATACACCATGGAATATTACTCAGCCATTAAAAAGAATTCATTTGAATCATTTCTAATGAGATGGATGAAACTGGAGCCCATTATACAGAGTGAAGTAAGCCAGAAAGATAAAGAACATTACAGCATACTAACACATATATATGGAATTTAGAAAGATGGTAATGATAACCCTATATGCAAAACAGAAAAAGAGACACAGATAGTACAAGAACAGACTTTTGAACTCTGTGGGAGAAGGTGAGGGTGGGAAGTTTCGAAAGAAACAGCAATGTATATTTATCTTGGTGAAACAGGTCACCAGCCCAGGTGGGATGCATGAGACAAGTGCTCGGGCCTGGTGCACTGGGAAGACCCAGAGGAATCGGGTGGAGAGGGAGATGGGAGGGGGGATCGGGATAGGGAATACGTGTAAATCTATTGCTGATTCATGTCGATGTATGACAAAACCCACTGAAAAAATAAATAAATAAATAAATAAAAAGAAAAGAAAAGAAAAAAAGAGGGGAAGGCTCTCCAGCATAGAATTTTCCTTTGGGTAGCACTCCACCTGGGCAGACCGGCTGCTGGAGGAGAGCTCCCTGAGGTTTTCCTGGCTTTGGGGAAAGGGAAGGAGACTTTATTTCAGTTCTACTGGCCCTGGCCTGCCTTCTACCCCTTTGGGCCGGGCACTAATGTTTCTTGTACTTAAAAAAAAAGTTCCCTGGGACCTCTCCCTTCCCTGCTGTTTTTGAGACTCAAGAGGATCTGTGCTGTTCTCTGTTTTATGTGTGTTTACATTATGTGTCCTGTGTGTAGTTTCTGTAGTATCTGACTCTTTGTGACCCCATGGACTGTAGCCCGCCAGACTCCTCTGTCCATGGAGATTCTCCAGGCAAGAATACTGGAATGGGTTGCCATGCCCTCCTCCAGGGGATCTTCCCAACCCAGGGATTGAACCCAGGTCTCCTGCACTGCAGGCAGAATCTTCATCATCTGAGCCAGTAGGGAAGTGCATGAATACTGGAGTGGGTTGCGTATCCCTTCTCCAGGGGATCTTCCCAACCCAAGGATCAAACCCTTGTCTCCTGCATTGACTGGCAGATTCTTTACCACTGAGCCACCTGTGAAGATAGACTTATACATTTATACATTATACCTAATAATAAAGAGAAAAAATCACAGCAACAAGAACCACTTCAGGCCCCCAACACTATAGACACTGGAAGTTTAGGCAAAGTCAAAATTCTAAGAGGAAAAACAAGTATACTAGGCCCCTACATATGAACCTTCAAGTGCAAACTTTCAAAGATAGGAATAGTGATTCTGTGTGCCACTGTTGTACTATAGTATGGTACTTTTCAAGGTACAGTACTATATGATTAAAAATGTTTTCTCTGGTTTTTGTTTGTTTTTATGTATTATTTGTGTGAAGAATATTATAAACCTATTATAGGATAGAACTGTATAGGTGATTGTGTTAATTGGGTACCTAGTTTAACTTTGTTGGATTCAGAATCAAATTGGACTTATTGAACAAAATGGACTTAAATTAACCCTGAATATTCATTGTAAGGACTGACGCTGAAGCTGAAACTCCAATACTTTGGCCACCTGATGCGAAGAGCTGACTCATTGGAAAAGACCCTGATGCTGGGAATAATGGAAAGCAGGAGGAGAAGGGGACGGCAGAGGATGAGATGGTTGGATGGCATCACCGACTCAATGGACACGAGTTTGAGTAAGCTCCAGGAGTTGATGATGCACAGGGAAGCTTGGCATGCTATAGTCCATGGGGTCACAACAAGTCAGACACAACTGAGCAACTGAACTCACTGAACTGGACTTAAGGAACACACTCTCAGAATGGAACTCATTGGTATGTAGGGGATTTACTGTGCAACTAGTATAAGAGAAACACTTTCACGTAAACTGATAGAAGTTGCTATGTAAACTAGCATAAAGTATCATTCAGGATAGATAATAGGTTTATGGTTGTTGGAATATTAGAGCATCCTGAGTCCCTGTCCTATACGCATGTCTATAAACATTATAAGTGTAAAATATTTTAATAATAGTACAATTTTTTTTCCAGAAAATCACAAAATCATAAGCATCAGGCCTAGGGCTGTTATTAGATTATTGGAAAAGAAGCCTTTCTATTTACATAAGAATTGCTAAATCAATACACGTACTATCAATGAAATGGTTCCTGAGGTCATCATTTGAAAAAATGAGAAAAATTTGCTTTGTAGGGGACAACTGGCAGTGTCTGAAGACATTTTTGTTTTCACAGTTTGGAACTAGGTGCCACTGATATCTGGTGGGTAGAGGTCAGGGATGCTGCTAAGCATCCTACAAAGGACAATTCCCCAAAATAAAGGGTTATTGACCTCAAAGTGTCAGTAGTGCCGAGGCTGAGAAACCTTGGAATAAAACCATCATAGAAATTGCAAGGAACAAGAGATGGAGGAGAGTCATAACAGGAGCTGCTCAAACCCTGGATCCAGCTCTTCTCAAGTTCTGGATGTTTTACTTATGCAAACCAATAAGTATCATCACTCCCATCTCATTTCCCCACATCAGTTCAGTTCAGTTCAGTTGCTCAGTCATGTCCGACTCTTTGCAACCCCATGAATTGCAGCATGCCAGGCCTCCCTGTCCATCACCAACTCCCGGAGTTTACTCAAATTCATGTCCACACACGCTGCTGCTGCTAAGTCGCTTCAGTTGTGTCCAACTCTGTGCGACCCCAGAGATGGCAGCCCACCAGGCTCTGCCGTCCCTGAGATTCTCCAGGCAAAACACTGGAGTGGGTTGCCATTTTCTTCTCCAACACATAGGTCAGTGTAAATTTGGTTTCTGTTGGTTGAAATCAACAGTTTTCAAAAATTCAAAAATTCTGCCTAGTTTTTTTTTTAACAGAAACTTTTATTGAAAGATGTTTTCCTCATCTCTAACTTTGGTTGATCCTTGGTTGTTCTCAGGTAGAAAATTTTGCTTGTTGGATGGTCAAGTGTGTTCCTCTGGAGAACATCTAATAAGTGGCTTTTTACCATAGTTTGTTGATGAGTTTTGCTTGATTTTCTTAAACGAAAGTCTATTCACTAACAAATAGCTGCTACTGCTGGGTCAGTCAAATGGGAATTCTATGAGAGAGCATTGCCTGAGAGGCTTAAAAAATTATGATGGAAGTCCTTGGCACAAGGAAACTAGGATCTGTAAAAATTGCTGGCTTTGAGGTGTGAAGAGAATGTTGTGGGTTGAATTCTGTAACCTCTCAAAGATGTTGGAATCCTAACTCCCACTCCCTGGGAATGTAACCTTTTTTGCAAATAAGATCTTTGCAGATGATCAGTGAAGATGTGATCTAATCCAATGTGACTATGTCCTTCTAGAAAAGGGCAATTTGGATACAGAGATAGATACACACACAGGGAGAATGCCAAATGAAGATGAAAGCAGGGATGCAATGATGTATGTATCAGCGAAAGAATGTCAAAGATTGGCAGCAAAACACCAGAAGTTAAGATGGAGGCGTGAAACAGATTTTCCCTCACAGCCCTCAAAAAAAACCTCTCCTGACACCTTGATCATAAACGTGTAGCCTTCAGGACTGTGGGTCAACAAATTTCTGTTGTTTAAGCACCCAGTTTGTGGTACTTTATTATGGCAGCCATAGCCAATTAATACAGAGAAATTCTACTTTCTCATTGCTATGAAGACACTAGCATTTATATCCTCTGAGAACAAAGAGTTCAGTTGAATACTGAATACTAAGTGAACTTGAACCAGTTCTGGAGAATATAACATTTATAGTTCTAAGGAAGGTCTATTATGATTACACATTAGAAGTATTTTAAATTAATTCTTTGAATATTTAGATTTATTTATTAGGTTTCAGCACACTCAAAAGGTCATTGCATATCTTTCTTTTATCTCTTCATTTCTGTTATAATCATATGCTATACTTTACTGATTGGAAAATTTAACTATTAAATGAAAATCATTCAACAGGGAATTTTCCATTAAATTGCGATTGTGTATTTGTGTTTGGAAATGTCATAAAATGTACAGAAAGAAGGGCTTCCCTGGTGGCCCAGTGGTTGGGAGTCTGTCTGCCAGTGCAGGAGACGTGGGTTTGAGCCCTGTTCTAGGAGGATCCCACGTGCCGTGGGGCAAGTACGTGTGTGCACCATAGCTACTGAGGGTGTGCTGTCGAGTCTGAGAGCTGCAGCTTCTAAAGCCTGAGCACACCAACTACTAAAGCCCACGCACCCTAGTGCCCACGCTCTGCAGCAAGAGGGGCCACCACAGTGAGAGGCCCACGCGCTGCAACCAGAGAGAGTCCCCCACGCGACAAAACTAGAGAAGGCCTGTGCACAGTGATGAAACAGCACAGCCATAAACAGAGGCACTTAAAAATACATACACAGAAGGAAATGATCAGTTTGTTAGATTGGTAAATATCTTTTCTATAGGTTAAAAAATCTAAAATCAGTGAGATAAAAATTACAGTTACTATCGAGACAATTTTCTTGCTTGGGAAGTATTGAGTCCTTCAAGTGAGTGTTTAAGCTTTGGCCAGTATGCCAATATCTATTTGTTGCTTCTCATCTTCACCTTCATCCTTCTTACTGTGAAACTCGCTCTGGGATAATGGGTGGAATTCCTTAAACCAAATCTTCTTTTCATTGAACATGATGCCACCTTCCTTCATAGAGGGTGCTACAAAGATATTGAAAGAAGATGGGGCATCTCTCCCTGGACCCAGAGGCTGCAGCTGTGAGTGTGAAGTTATGTGATGGTACCCAGTCCCAGCCATGCAGCAGGAAGACACGGTTCCTCTAACATTGCAGCACTGATGCTGCCTGGCGATGAGCTTTCTGTGGCTCTCCCAACACGATGCCATGCGCTCCAGACCACCCGCTCAGAGGGGCACCTTGACTTCCTCGGTCCTAAGCATGCCTTCTGTGCCCTGGAGAGTTACTTCCTGTTTGAGTGGTTACTGTGGACCTAATTTGGCTCAAGGAATACAAAAACTTTTCTTCCATCCAATGGACAATCACACTCTCTCCAACAAATTCTGAATCTTCTTCTTGGTAGGTACCTCCATCCAGGTTTGACCTTCCTAGGGAATTTTCTATCAGTCCTAGAGTATCCTGTGGAATTTCTTTACATCTTATAGTATCTCTTTTATCATTGTTCAATGATTTTTATATTAAAATTCTCTATATCCTGTTATAGTTTCTATCTCATGCTTGGATCTGGTTTGAAGCAGTTGGAAAAAAAATTGGGGCATGCTGTAGAGGTTTCAAGCATTATATTCTTTGGGGGAAGAGTTGATTTGAATAATCATTTTTAATTTCTTCCCAAATCAAGCTTCTGAGCCTTCCTTTTTAAACAATGGAAACAAAACCTTGCTTTGAGAGAAGCATGGCTAGCAGTTGTTAATAGCTTTATTTACTGTGACCACAATAATCATCTCTTACTAATGATAATTAATTTGAAAGACTTAGAGGATTGATTTATTTAATGAACATACAGGTAATTGCAAATTTCTTTCCTAATGACATAAGGGAAATGAAGCCTGTTAACATTTAAAATAATTTGTAATGGACATGTACATCCTTTAGAAGAATAAAATAGTCTCATCAATTCCCTTACATTTGAAATGAATGTTTTAGTTGATCACTTTTTCTAATTACTAGAGCTTTATCTGCACATATGATATGAGCTAATTGGCATAGGGTTTATTTGTTCACTTCAGCCTCCTTTAAAATATAGTCATGTGGGACTTTCCTGGTGGCCCAGTAGTTAAGACTCCACTGTCCCAATGCATGGTGCAGATTTGATCCCTGGTTTGGGAACTAAATCCCACATGCTGCAACTAAGAGTTCACATGTTGTACCAAAGATTCCATGTGCCACAACTTGGACCTGATGCAGCTAAGTAAATAAATAAATATGGCCATGTAAAAGCTGAATTTAAATTAAATGAGCTGCTACTGTGTACCATGTGACTGTCTACTATATTTGAGGCTTGCATCAGTGTCTGTTGCTGTAATAATTCTACATTACATGCTCTCCCAAAGCAGTAGTTTTAAACAATAATCAAAGATTTAGATCCTAGGTCTATTGGTACTTTTGGCTGGACTCAGCATGGTGTGGCATTGACTGACCTTGGTCATCCATCTGGGAGTTGACTAGTTATTGGATGACTTAGGATCGATTTGCCTACGGTTATTCAGCTTTGTTCCATTTGCTTTTTATTCTTCTAGAAGGTATTGAGAATGTTCTTAGGACAATGGCAAGTAACAGGAGTAAGAGTAAGTAGAAAGATGTGTGTGTTTTTCCAGTTTCTGTCTGTGTTACACGTACTAATAAACTTTATATCAAAGCAAGTGACACGGTGTACTTGTCACTTGCTAGGGCTTCCATCACAAAATACCACTGACTCAGTGCCTAAAAAAAACAGAAATGAATTTTCTCCAGTTCTGGAGACCAGAAGTCCAAGGTCAAGGTGTTGGCGGTTTTGACTTCTCCTGTAGTCTCTCTCATTAGCTTGCAGACAGCTGTCCTCTTGGCATGTCTTTGGATGGTCTTTACTCTCTGCACTTGCATCTCTGGTGTCTGTGTGTCGAATTTCCTCTCACAAGGATGCCAGTTACTTAAGATGAGGCCCACTGTAACAACCTCACTTAACTAGTGTGTGCTCAGTCACTTCAGTCATGTTGGACTCTTTGTGATCCCATGGACCACAGTCCACCAGGCTCCTCTGTCCAGGGATTTTACAGGTAAGCATACTGGAGTGTATTGCCATTTCCTCCTCCAGGAGATCTTCATTTAGCTTAATTACTGTTAAAGAGGGCCCTATCTCCAAATACAGTTACATTCTGAGATACTGGAGTTTTAACATGCAAATGTTTTCAGGAAGGGCATAATTCTATTTGTACAACATGAACCAACCCAGGGTCAGCACAGGAAGCAGTGATATAAAAGTATGCAAAGAACTGGGGCTATTATTTCCCCCCATCTACCATAACACTAACAAAGGCCCCTTAGTGACATGGTTATTACTTTTGCCATTTTAGAGATGAGGGAAAATAAGGCTCTACTGGATGTGAGTCCCCACATATTTGTTTCTTTCATATAGAAAATACATTGATTAACTGAAAGGCAAGGCAAGAGAAGTCTTCTTTTTTTTAAATTTTTCAATCCCTTTATAAGAGTAGTCTTTTTTTTTTATTTTCTCTTATTTGAATGAGGCAACCTAGTATAGTGATCATGTTGCCTGGCAATAGCCTGCCTGAATTCAAATCTCACCTTCAACACTTACTGGCTATTGTATCTTGGGCGAGTTAGTTAACTCTTGTGTGTCTTATTTTGCTGAAGCATGAGAATAATAGTACTACCTACATAGTGTTATTAAAAGATTAATCTGTTTATATAAAAAGCTGAGAATACTGCCTGGTGGGTAATAAGTGCCATAAATTCTTTACTATAAAGATAACAACAACAGCAATCATTATAACCTTTTCTTATTTAAGATGTAAGGTCTATAAAACTGATTTGTCAAATTTTAACTGATTTGTCAGGGAAAGGGATAGTCTACCCACTCCAGTATTGGACAGGGAAGCCTGGCATGCTGCAGTTCATGGGGTCACAAAGAGTTGGACATGACTGAGTGACTGAACTGAACTGATTTATTAACAGGTTTTTCTCCTTTCCAAATCATTTAACATACTGAGGTCAGATGTAGATCCTGAAAAAATCAGTTTCATTTTATTTATTTATTTATTTTTTCAGTTTCATTTTATTACTCATCTACTTAAGCCTTCACTGGTTCTCCAGGGCCAAAAGGGAAACATTCCAGTTCCTTATTCTGGCATACAAAACAGTCCACAGAATGACTGCCTCATTTCCCACAATTCCCTGTCGTGATCTGTACTTCCCACCACCATTATTCTGCTCACACTTATCTCCCATATGCATTCCTCTTTTTATTTACTTTTTTCATGTAAAAATCCTTTCTTTCCCTTATGCTAGCATCAGGATTTGGCACCTGTGGGTATTTTAATTCATTAGTTTTCCACATTATCTATGGATTTTCTGTTAGGGAAGATAAATTTGCTTTCTAATATTGTATTGTTACAATTATTGGTTATATAAGTTATCAGTTATTAGGTCTTTATACTATGCTTATATAAATGCAATTCTCAGTTGAGTGTCATAGTGTACTATGGTTATGTTCCCTTTCCCTGAAGGTAATAATAATTTTCTTCCTTATTCATTTGCATGAAAGTGAAAGTGAAAGTTGCTTGGTCATGTCCGACTCTTTGTGACCCCATGGACATGGAATTCTCAGGCCAGAATACTGGAGTGGGTAGCCTTTCCTTTCTTCAGGGGATCTTCCCAGCCCAGGGATCGAACCCAGGTCTCCTGCATTGCAGGTGGATTCTTTACCAGCTGAGCCACAGGGAAGCCCAAGAGTACTGGAATGGATAGCCTATCCCTTCTCTAGCGGATCTTCCTGACCCAGGAATCCAACCGGGGTTTCCCACATTGAAGGCAGATTCTTTACCAACTGAGCTATCAGGGAAGCCCCATTCATTTGCATAGTTTTCTTTATGCCCATCACTAATTCTTCTCACACCTTTCAAGAGTTTCTTGGTATAATTTTTCACAAAATCAATCACTTTCAAACCTTGATTAGCTCCAGTTTATTTTTCCCTCTGAAACAAGCTCTCAGTTTTCTAGTCTAGGTTCATTGTTTCCCTATGCTGGGGGAATAGTTTTCATCTTAGAGCCTCTCTTTACTGTGTTTTTTTTTTTTCTTTTTAAACTTTTTATATGAGGCATATTAAGTACAAGTAATTCCTAAATGTAATTTTCTTAATTCTACAATAATTGGTGAATTGGTTCCAGATTTTCAATTTTGATCAGTAAATATTGACCATTTTAAACCACTTTCTTTTTTTAAAATTGAAGAACATTATTACATTGTTTACAGTGATGTATTTGTTTCAGGTTTCAGCACACTGCTTCAGTTCACAGTATGTGTTCTTTTTCAGGTTCTTTTCCCTTATAGGTTCCTACAAAATGTTAAATATTGTTCCCTGTGCTATACGGAAGTAGGTCCTTGTTGGTCATCTTTTTTATGTACGGCAGTGTATATATGTTAATCCCAAGCACCTAATAATTTATTTTTCCTTTCCCCCTTCTCCTTTGTTAACCATATATTTGTTTTCTATGATTGTGAGCCTACTTCTGTTTTGAAAATAACTTCATTTGTAAATTTTTTTTTCAGATTCCATATATAAATGTTATCATATGACATTTGTCCTTCTCTCTCTGGCTTGCCTCACTTCGTATGTTAATTGCTAGATCCATGTATGTGGCTGCAAATGTAACCAGACATATAGATGAATGGAACAGGAGAGAAAGCCCAGAGATAAACCCACGCACTTATAGTCTCCTTATCTTTGACAAAGGAGGCAAGACTATACAATGGAGAAAAGACAGTCTCTTCATTAAGCAGTGCTGGCAACAGTGGACAGCTACTTATGAAAGAATGAAATTGAACGTTGTCTAATGCCATATACAAAAATAAACTCTCTTTGTTGCATTCTTGAAATTCCTTTTGATATCCCTTAGGTCAAGCCCCGGTCATAAAGATTTGGAGTAATTTATTTGTTTCTCTATGCTTCTTTAGCATGAAGTTTGGACGTGAACAAAATTTCCTGTAACATTGAGGGTTCTGAGTCACTAAATTCTGGTAAAGGAAGATTTTACTGCAGCAAATTTTAGTGTTTTTAAAAAGTTGTGAACATAAATCTCCACTTAACAAAAGGATATTAGCTGAAACTGAGTCTTAAACATATCATCAAAAATGGCATTTATAATTTGAATTTTTCAGAGTTTTTAGATGAAAGTAGAATTTCTGTTTTCTATATAACCCTTTGTCCTCACACTGCATAACTTTGCTCGAGGTGGAAGATGAGATAGATTCTGTATTTACTTTAATGACTAGTGGCTAAAAGAAGCAATCATAAAATCCAATGAACAAAAGAAAGATTATTGTGGGACAATTTCCTCTCCAGATCATTTAAACAGATTAATAAAAAGAATATTTACTACCTACAATTGTATCACCTTAGCCATGGATGGGATGACTTTAACTTTTTATGATAGTATAAAATTCATTTTTCACCTTTAAGTCCCCTTAAGTTGTCCCCATTGTACGATGAAATAGCTGAGGGGTGAAATGTGTTCAGAATTAGTATTTGTGCGTGTATGCATTGTATGAGGAAAGAGGAAATAACTGAGGTGCTTCTAAATGGTTTAAGTGCCTGACATTATTTCTCACCTTGTCAGTTCTCAGCAGCAGGCCTCTGGGGTGATGTGAGTCTGGGAAAAAAGCATGGAAAACAAATGAGCTTCTGTTTTGGAATCAGGGTTATTTTATGTTTTGTGTGATGTTGCCAGAGATAATTTTATGAAGCGATCTTTAAACCAAACTTTGAAGAAGCAATTTTTTGTTTTGCCTATCTTATGATCTACTGCAAATCTGCAGCATTTGTAGTTTTTCCCCTCTCCCTCTTTGTCTTCCACCCTCCACCCCTGCCTTTCATCCCTCCTCATTTTGCCTTTTCTTTGCACCTAACAGGTATTTGTTGAAGTTCTGCTATATAGTAGGTGATGTCCTATGTGTTGGACTTCCATAGTGGCTCAGTGGTAAAGAATCCACCTGCCAAAGCAGGAGATGTGGGTTAGATCCCTGGGTCAAAAAGACTCCCCTGGAGAAGGAAATAGCTACCACTGCAGTATTCTTGCCTGGGAAATCCCATGGACAGAGGAGCCTGGTGGGCTACAGTCCATTGAGTTGCAAAATAGTTGGACATGGCTTAGTGACTAAACAATAACAACATTTTAATGTGTTAGGAATATAATGGAAAAGAACACAAAATCACTGACTCTAGGATGTTTATATTCAGTTAGAGGTAGGGTGGAGAATTAGGCGGCTCAATTTTAACAGAGTCCACCAATTTCCCTGAAAGCAAAAATACTAATTCCATCAACTGGTCCCCTCAAAAATCTATTGTCCTGAAAGTATCCATCTGATAACTGAGAAAATCTTGATGTTTGTTTTCTTAGATGACATTATAATATCCTGTTTCTCTTGTGGACACCAAGGGAAAATTCTGTCCCTTCTGATCTCTTGCTGTGTATGCTTTTGGATGGGCCATATCACACACAACATAATTATATAAGAGCTTATTATCATTCCCATAAACTAGCATTTTTTTTTTTCTAGAGTTCCCTATTTTTTTCTAGCTATCCTGATCACAAAGATTGGAAATTCCTGGCATTTTACTGAGATCATCCCTCATTCTCTATTTGCCTTTTAACATTCATTTCCATTCAGTCACTAAATCCTGACTTTTCTTCTTTCACTTGTCTATTCATCTCATCTCATCTCATGACATGTATCGTATCTCTCTAGTATTCTTCAGTTGGTACGTCTCTGCATCCAGTTGGCCTCTTTCTAACAATGAATGCTGGCACAAATCATTGTCTAAAGATTTAAATTATCCAATTTGACTAATGTTTAATCTTATGATCTTATCTTTCAGTTGTACTCCTTCAGTTTTGACTTCAAACAGTCCCAGGAATTTTGTTTCTTTAATAGTTGTCAACTCACATTGGCGTGTGTTCACCTATCTTCCCCATCACCAAACTCAGGCCATGTGCCCAAAATCTGCTTAATCTCCCAACTTCCTGACTCACTGGCCTGCCTAAGGATTTCTGCTTGACATCTGCTTTTTTGGCTTAGCGTTAACTACATATCAGTTCTAATCTTATCCTATGAAAGTACAAACTGCATGTCTTAAATGGTAGATATGCTGTTTGATCCTGTAGAGCATAGTGAATACACTCAAAAGGCTTGCCATTCTGGTTGGTGAAGGAGTAACGTCGTATGGTTCGATCCTTGAATGAATTGCAGAGTTGCAGAAATGAGTGTTGCAGTGGTAGTTGCAATTTGAACAGTCTCCTTTTAGGTATAGTGTAGAAGGCACTAAAGGCTGTGACCTCATCTTTATGATATGTCTGCCCCACAGAGACAAACCATTTACTCATAAATTTATTTCCTTACTTAATATAGACTCAGCGCCAAGCAGTATGGTAGAGACTTGAGTTACAAGACAAATAAGATCTAATCTCTTTTTCTAAGCAGCTTGACATCTGAAAGAAGACATATGTATTAATGAATATATTAAATTATATACACAATTAAAAATATATTTTATAAGATTATTTTGAGGAATAATTGAATAGGTATATTCAAAGGGCTTAAAATAGTGCCTAGCAAATAGAACACACTACGTAAATATTTGTTTTAATTTTACAATGAACTTTAATTATGTTCAAGTGTTAGGGGGCCACAGAGTTTCCTCTGCATGTAAATGTTGCTTGTCCATTCACAGACTCTTGTGAGACTTAACTAGGACTCTACTGATTCTGTGTTCACTTGTTCAAAAAATACTTTTTTAGAAATTTTATATAAGACTGTGATAGACACAAGGGGAATAAAGAAAAATAGTACAAGTTCCTCATCTTCAAGGTGCTCACATTTTTATTTGTTTAGCATTTGAGTAATGGAAACATTTCAAAAACTGGACTCAGTAAACTCCCTGAATTTTACTACAAATGATAAAAAAGTAAGCCTTTAGATTTTGTTTGAAATTAAAAATGCAATTAAATTATTAGGGAATGACCTGGGCCTGTACACATTTGGTTAAGTATTCTGTACTGTCTATATTGACAGGATTATAGCAGTATAAACCACATATAATTCAAATGTAACACTAAGCTTCAGAAGAGCCAGATCATCACAGAAAATATATTTTTAATTATCACAGGTTTCATTATTAAGTATATTTTTCTAAATCCTTAGAAAATTGGTATCCATAAATGGCTAATTTTAATTAAGTAGAATATCCTAACTTAATTTATAAAATATAGGGGAAAGAGTACAAAAAGGCTGATCCTAGTTTTATCACTTTCTATCCATGGGCATTGAGTAAGTCATTTAACCTCTTCACTTGTGAAATAATGTGAATAAATGTCACGCAGGGTTGATGACAGGATTACCAGAGATATTATATCCAAGAACTCACTAAATTGATGGGACATAGGAAATGTTAGTCATATTTTCAGTGGGAGTAGCTGTAAAAATACACATGTATATATGGCCAAACCATCCATATGTATGCATGAAAGTGAAAGTCGCTCAGTCATGTCCGACCCTTTGTGACCCCATAGACAATACAGTCCATAGAACTCTCCAAGGGATCTTCCCAACCCAGGGATAAAACCCAGGTCTCCAGTATTGCAGGCTGTTTCTTTACCAACTGAGCTATGAGGGAAATCCCCATATGTATGTATAAATGACTTTTTAAATTCATATTACTTCACCTGACTCCACAGAGGATTTGAGAGAATCATTTCCTTTTATATATGGCAAAATTTTTACAACATTTTCCTTAGTGTGGGGAAACATGTTTTAACACATTTTCCTACCTGTAGGGATTATGTTACTTTGTTGTTTATGACAAATTACAGAGAAAACCATGTTCACATGTATGCTGTGGATACACAAATTCTTAATAGCAAGCATGCTTGGATACAGTGAGGTGTCCAGCATACAGAGAAGTTCTAATGATTTCTAAATAACTCTATGGACTAAATTTTAATATGCTTTAGTTTCTTGGAGGTCAGTTATCTATGACAGCAATGGCCACAGGGTATTCCTTCATCTTTATTTTGTGCAAGTTTACTTAACAATCTTGCAACAGCAAATTGTCATATGATGTGCTTTAGGAGAGTGGTGTGATATCAATTTGTCAAGCATGATTTAGGAATAATAAAATCCATTTGCCCAAGATGTGGTGGGGATGGTGCATGACAGAGGAGCTACAGGTTCCTTCTAATTTCACTTACTATTTGACTTACTAAACAAGGACATTTCCTCTGTGAATTATATTGAAGGCTGGCTTTTCCCTTAGTGGCTGGAGGACTCCCATCAAAATAATTTAATGATGAAAATGAAGCTGGTTTAATTGAATTCAGTATGAACTAAGAGTCATCACCTTAGGGTAGTTTTAGCCCTTAGCAGTTAATATTCTGCTCTGCAGTTCAGCTTTGTGCCAAAGCCAGGATGTTGTCATTGCGGGCTTTAAACTCAGGAAGATTTCTTGCTTTTTAATACAGAGAACGGGAAGAAGAGCAAGTGCCCAAAATTGAGATAAATGTAGGCACTCACCTTGACCACTTAGGAGCTTTTAAAGACTGATACCTCATCAGCAAGTAGAAATTAACTTAGTGGGTCTCAATAAAGCTGATTTCAAAAACTAAAAGTCAATTTTTGACTTTCCCTTAAAGGTTCCTGTTCTTTATTTAAAGAACTAAACCAAACTCTTTACCTATCCTTCTTAGGAAGCAATTTAATGAGTATCAGTAGGTTTCCCAAGTCTCTGACATGGAATTTACTTCAAATTGATTTTTAAAAATTGGGCTGGAAGCTCTAAGGACAGAATTCCCTAAGTCACCCTGCTCTGAAATACTGTGTTCATCTCACCATTGTCTGATCCTGTTTCGTTTAACCAATGATATTTTAAGGGCTAAGATTCAGTCTTCCATTTCATTTCACTGGGTCTCTGAAAGACAATCTAATGTTAAAATTGGCCCATTATCTAGGCTGATTTAATTTGTGCCTTAAAATGACTTTGGAAATAAGTTTTGATTAAAAAGTTACACCAGTGATGCACTTTCAGTATCACAAAGCAAAACCTATTTGAAGAAGTTATTTCTGCATGCCAGATTGAGCAGAAGCCTTAATTCCCCTTGGTAACTGTGTAGGCGAAAAGAAATTAGGGAGCCTGGTGAATAAACAGGAAGCCATAAAAATCACAGACATCTTTGCTATCTGTCTTGTTTTTCCATCAAATGGATTGTGCAGTCAAAAATTACAACCACAATCGAATGTAAAGTATTTTAAGAATGAATACACACATCTTATTTTTTCTCTGAAATAACTATTAACAACCAAGAAACATATGCTTCAGTGAATGCTTTTAGTTGAATCATAAACTACATTTCCAACAACTGTCTTTTTGAAACCAGTTGAGACAGCTACATAAGAGGATGTTAAAGCAAATCAACCTCTCACAGAGCCCATCTGTGACTTCCCAGCAAGTCTCCAAGTACTTGCTTTCTCCAAAATTACTGTAAGCTGTACAGTTGCTGTCTTGTTAAGGGATATTCTGTTCCACCTTTCCAGTGTGTCCATCCTCTAAAACTTTAGGAGAAAATTAAGGCCCTCTTTTAACTAGGTGTAGAGGACATAGTTCATTATGGAGAAACTGATGAAGATACTGAATTTTGCAAAGACTTACTGTCTCCCATGACTGGATGTTTGCTATTTGCAGTGTTTGATATGTCATATTAGGAGGGCTTCAGCTGCCCAAGACAACAGGGAAATATTAAAACTGAAAAGGGGAGGGAGTTGGTGGTGAATGCTCAATGCTTTGGAGAGGAAGTAAGAAGGAGCCTCTGCAGTGTGCCAAAGTCTAGCATCTACAGTTAAAGCTGGATCTGGAGGCAGACGTGCCAAGTATCAATTCAGTACAGCAGAGCTGAGGACAAGAATTTGAGTTCCATAAAGGAGTGACTGTGGAAATCGTATTGGGGAACACAGCATTCCCAAGCTGATGGTGGGAAAAGAGGTGGAACAGTGGCCTTCCTGTTTTCACATTCCTGCATCCAAGAGCAAGGAACAGAAGTTGGCAGAGAGAATCAGAAACAAGTCTCCAAAACAATCACTTCTGCAGAAGCTTCAGGGACTGTAGTTGGGGGTTTCTCATCTATTGGGGTGGAAGAGTGAAAAGGTAGCATGGGAAAAAAGGACACCAGCTCCAGAACCCTACCTTTCTTCCATCGCACTAATATCTCTCAAGGTACCCAGAGTAGACAAATATTCATAGCAGAATTAGTCATAACAGCCAAAATAAGAAACACCCCAAATGCCCATCAACTTATAAATAGATAAAATATAGCATATTCATATAACAAAGTGTTAGTTGGCCTTAAAAAATAATGAAGTACTAATACCCAATATAACATGAATAGTGAAAACATCATGGTAAGTGAAAAAAAATAGCAGTCAAAAAGGGACAAATATTGTGTGATTCTATTTATGTAAAATACCCAGGGTAGCCAAATTTGTAGAGACAGAAATAGTAAAACAGTGGTTGCCTAGGTCTAGGGGTCTTGGGAGGAAATAAATTGTTAAAACATATGGGGTTTCACTGATCTCGGTGATGGCTGTGTAACTCCATGGATATACTAAGAACTATTGAAATGTGCATATCAAATGGATGGATTGTGTGGTATATGAATTGCATCTCAATAAAGCTGTTTTTAAGAAGGAAAAAGCAAAAACAAAAAAGGAATTTGAGTTCCAGAAGAAAGTCAAGACTGAAATCAGCTAGAGAGTAGGAAAGAATTTGTTCACTCTAAATTCATTCACTGTTATGATGAGGCATCTCCTGAGGAGTTATAGTTCTGCCTTTACAAAACTAGTAGATTTCCTGCCATATTGGATGTGTTCTTACTTACAAAATTTTAGATGACAGATCACTTTCTTGAAAGTTCAGGAAAGGCAATTAACTCAGCATAGGAACTAGTAAAAAAATAACAAAATTTTAATTTTAATGCAAACATCTATGCTAATTCATATGTGTGTTTTTGTGTGTGCTGAGTTACTCAGTCATGTCCAACTCTTTTTGACCCCATGGACTATAGCTTGCCTGGCTCCTCTGCTCATGGGCTTCTCCAGGCAAGAATACTGAAGTGAGTTGCTAGTCCCTTCTCCAGGGGATCTTCCCAACCCAGAGATTGAACCCAGGTCTCCTGCATTGTAGACAGATTCTTTACCATCTGAGCCACCAGGGAAACCCTAATTCATATACAGGAATCGAGTATTCCTTATAGTTTAAGAAACTATGTGAAATTGTTAAAAGGTGGACAGTCCTTGAAAGCTAACTTCTTGTAGGTAAAGGACAGATAAAAGCCATGTCTGTGACCTGTGACCTGTGACTCCCTTAATTTTTCCTGTTTCTCTTCAAAGCCTGGCTCTGCTCCACATTCAGATGTCCAAGCTTAATCCACAACCCTATTCTTGGCCAGCAGTAGGCCCCTTGTTGTCCCCATGATCAGAGATGCACACACCAGTACTGTGGTCTGTACTTGGGAAAATGGGGCTGGGGAAGGGACTTTCAGGCCCTTAAAGTGGATTTGAGGGCATTTTGGCAAGACCAGGATTAGGAATACCTGTGGCAACCCATTCCAGTATTCTTGCCTGGAGAATCCCATGGACAAAGGAGCCTGACAGGATACAGTCCATGGGGCACAAAGAATTGGACACTATTGAAGTGACTTAGCATAGGCATGTATAGAGTATAGTTGGTGATGGACAGGGAAGCCTGGCGTGCTGCAGCCCATGGGGTCACAAAGAGTCAGATATGACTGAGCAACTGAACTGAACTGAATTGAACTGAGAGTATAGTTTAGAATGGAAGGATGGAAAGGGGCTGGAAACTGGGAGTGTGAGGGGTTAGGGAAAGGCTGGGGGGTGAGCTTTAGGTGGGCATGTTCACTTGGCCTTATAAACTTTTTGTCTCACAGAAAAGGAGACAGCTGGACAAGGACCAGAGTGGGGAACTTTATGAAGCCTGGAGTCTAGACTAGTGGCTACAGTTGCCTGGGTCTGGGGGTGAAACTGCCTCATGAATTTCTCACTGTTAACAGATAACTTGGCAAAGGAAATCTTTCACCATCTGGCCTCCTCGCCCATATTACTTTCTCTTAATGTCAGTCTCATTTCAATCTCCAATGGCTTTTAAAAATTCTTGTTTTTGTACCCAAACATATGACCTCTTATTCGTTATATTATTTCCTGTGCTGTCTCCTTTTTGGGAAAAATCTGTTTTGTGCTCCTAACAATTCCCATCCCTTTATTTAATACCTAGGAAAGCTAAAATGCTATAGTGACAATAGTTGATAGTGATTGGGCAACAATTAAGATCCAGGCCAATTGATTTCCAATTAGTTATCCTTCAGTTCTTCAGTGTTGTCCAGGTTCAACTGTATTTGTACCCTCTCTGATTTAATAAGCTTATTTGAGTATCATTTGACAAAGCTTGAAACCACATGCCCAGTTTATTTGTTCTCATTTATTAATATTAATGGTGAGGTCAATGACAGGCACTGTCCTGAGCCTTGAAGATATGAGGTAAATAAGAACTTAGCCTAAAGAAACTCATAGTTTGGTGGGGGGTGTACTCACACAGTGGTGGGAAGGATGGTGCTAATTCAGTTTGGAAGACATACAGCGAGGCAGATTTCCATGAAAATATGACAACAGACCTGGGTCTTAAAGGATGCTTACATTTTTGGCACAAAAGAAAATGGACAAGGTGAAGTAGCTGACAGGGCAGAGCTTTAAATCCCTGCTCTGAGCAATTGGCTTAGGTTATCTGACTCTCAGTTTCATCACCTGTTAAATGACAATAATAATACTGGACAGGGATCCCATGAGGATTAAATGGGATAAAGCGTGTGAAATCCTCTTCTTGTAGATGGCTTTCATTTGCAGAGAAAAGCATTCTCTGATCAAAAGGCATTATGAATGAAACTGTCACGTAGAGGTTGGACCCCAGACTATCAGTCACTCTCCTCCTCCTCCCAAATTCTGGTCCATAAGAGAAATGGGAAATAGATGTGGAAGTCAGGAACAAATGAAAATATCAGTTTTATTACTGGTACACTGAGTTGGAACACTCAGCTGCAGAACAGCTGGAAAACTGCAAATTTCTCCTCAGATTCAGAGCTCAGGCTGAAGGCTTTTCAGAAAGTAGCATATTTAAATTTTAATGGCAATCAACCAAACATAATATGTTGAAATTCAACAATCAGGCTGGGCCCAGGAATGTGTTTACCATTTTGGAATGAATTGACTACTTGGGAGATTTGGTAGCTTGTAGTTCTGTAGACAAATATTTTGTTTCCTCCCCTGCTGTGTCCACCCTTGAGGGAATTTTATATATCTCTGTTCTACTAAACTTAGGAGTGAGCCCAAGAGTGGTGTGGACAATGAGGTTGAGATGGATGTGGCATGTGTTATTTGCTAGGAAAAGCTTTAAAAAGCCTATTTGTGATTTTCCATATCTTTCTTCCCTCTGCCACCAGCATAAGCATTGTTTCAGACAGAGGCTGTTCCACAAGCTTGGGTTCTGGAGTGAAGATGATGAAGAACAAAGCAGTGGCTGATGCCTGATAGACATGTAACCTGACCAGAAATAAAGCTGTGCTATAAGCCACTAAGATTACTGGATTATTTATTACTGCAGCAGAACCTAGCCCCGCCTAATGGATAAGAAGTTGTGAAATCACATCATGCAGACATTTAATATTTAACCCAACAGGTCACGTTTCTTTGTTAAATCTATTCCTATCTACATTTTTGGGACTTGAAGGGAGGTCTGTATAAAGTTGTTCAGTTCCTATTTGGCTTGTTTTTGAAATTTTGCACATCAGTGATTTTGCACGGTCACTTCCTATCCGTCAAAACAACCAACCCTGACAAGAAAGAACATTTAATTTGCTTTTATTTCATCTAATTATTTTGCAATATTTTAAATACTATTATGTATTTGAATTTTCTACTTTAATATGCAACATATAAATTTGTGATATTTATCCTATAGATTGATCTTTGCGTGCACATTCAGTTGTGTCTGACTCTTTGTGACTCCATGGACTGTAACCTGCCAGGCTCCTCTGTCTATGGGATTTTTCAGGCAAGAATACTAGAGTGGGTTGTCATTTCCTTCTCTAGGGGATCTTCCTGACCAGGGATTGAACCCACGTTTTCTGCACTGGCAGGCAGATTTTTACCACTGTGCACCTGGGAAGCTTGTAGATTAGTCTTTACCTGTGACCTATCACTGACCAAAGGATCATATCTGCTATGTATGTATGTGTTGTATCCCTGCACAAGTTACACCTAAATAACTGCCCAAGTGAAAAATGTAGTCAAATGACCAATTTAGCATCCAGTAAATTTAAAAAAAAAGCAAAACTTCTGATTTTGCATTTTGAATATAATTGCCCTACTAATAGCATAATTGCCCTACTAATAGCATAATTGCCCTACTAATAGCCCTACTAACAGTACAACTGTTTAACATTTTTGTGCAATTAATAAGTAATGATCATAAAGAACAACTTTAAAACCAGATTGGATTAGAGAGTAGAGACAGGATTAGCCTCAACTTCAAATAGAAAAGAAGCAAATTTTTTATTACTTATTTAGTTTATAATATTGCCAACCACAGAGGCTATCAGTTGTTACATAAGTCCATTCCCAAACCAGTAACAGCAATTGTGTATCAAGTGTTTAAGATAATGTAAATAAATTCCAAAGAACAGGAAAAGTGACATAATTTTGATGAAATTAAATTTGAGATATGATCACTTACATGAAAACAATGAGATCATTTGTAAATGGCATAAAGACTGTAAACTATATATAGCAAGTTGCTGGCAGAATTTAGAATTAATGACAGGAAGGCTTAAATGGGAAAAGGATTAATATAGTATTATAAAATAAATGAAAAAAGATCAAGCTGGCCTCTCTATTGTCACTATATTCAAATTATAGTTGAAGAACTGCATTACTATAATTAGGGAATATCCCAGCGGAAATTAGAAGACTTAGTACAATGTAAATGTTTTTTAATGACTATTGAGTTCTTGCAAGTGATATTCTCATTAATGATGCTAACTGTGTAGGCTAACACTTCTTGCCACATTCAACGAGGTCAAAGTTCTGCAAGGATTGTTTCATTTTAATTTCAGTCTGTGAGGAATAAAAAGGCAAAACAATTAAGGTCCACATACCCTAACGTAGGCATAAGTGTAGTTAGCTCCTATACATATAAATCAGTCTTAAAGAAGAACTGTCTTTTACCTTGTGAAGTCTGCATGAATCGGAGCAGTGGTGCTTGATAGAACTCTCCCTGATGATGGAAACACCCTCTGTCTGCTCTTTCCTTCAAAGTGGCCATGTGTGACTATGTGTGGCTATTGAGAAAAGCAATTGAAAGAGACCTAGTGCAGCTGAGCAAATGATTTGAAAATTTTATTGAATTTTAATTGACTAAAATTCAATTTTAAATAACCAGATGTGGTTCCAGTCTACTCCATCAGTCAATATAATCTAGAGCTATCTCATTTAAAAGCTTTGTGAAAGTTGCTCAGTCATGTCTAACTCTTTGTAACTCCACAGACTATACAGTCCATGGAATTCTCCAGGCCAGAATACTGGAGTGGGTAGCCTATCCCTTCTCCAGAGGATCTTTCCAAACCAGGAATCAAACTGGGGTCTTCTGCTTTGTAGGCAGATTCTTTATCAACTGAGCTATCAGGGGAGAGCTTTAAAAGCTATAGATTAAGCTAATTGCCAGCATATTCTCTGTAATCTTTCCAAATTATTTCTGCCAAAAAGAAAAATTTAAGAGAACCAGACCTTATTCATCTAAGAGAAAGATACTACCAGCCATGTTTTCAAGTACATCCCATGTCCCAAATGTAATTAACTAATTTCCATAGATTTTGACATTTAATTATTTTTATATCTAATTATTAAAGTAACCTTATTCTGATTTTGTTAGGTAAAATGACTTTTATCTATCCAGACATCCCCATCCCAGGTTTCAGGATTCTGGGTCTTACTTATAAAAGCTCTTGCTTCAGCTTGGGAGACACGCCAGGGCTGAGAACTCAGCCTTTCTGAAGCTCTGCCTGTCTTCCAACTATGTCCAGTGACTGATTTTCTCTGTCTGTCTTCTGGCTGCAGGAGACGAGCATCACTTCAAATACTGTCCCTTGACTCTTGCACTTTGTTTAAAATTGTTGATTAATAGGTCTGAGCCTGGCCATTTTCTCTCTTAAATAAATCAGTGGCATTTGAGAACAGCCACCAAATTTCACAGGCATTAGAGTTGCTGTTTCTCCCTGATCTCTCAAACTCATGACATTGCACAAGCTACCACTTCCCTTTTGCCTGTGTCCCTTCTGGGTCCAGAAGAGATGAGGTTTTTAGCAGTTGTACCTTAGATCAGGCCATGAACTATAAACAGAATACCCAGCACCACTAATAGGCCCTTCTTGTCATCCAGCCAGTGAGTGAGTAATTCCAGAATCCCTGATCACAGTCTCTGCTTCTTAGACCACTTCCAACTATGTTGGGTCAAAGTACTAAGAGACATTAAGAGACACGGGTTCAGTTCCTTGGTCCAGAAGATCCCCTGGAGGAGGAAATGACAACCCGACAACCCACTCCCTCTCCAGTATTCTTGCCTGGGAAATCCCATGGACAGAGTAGCCTGGAGGGCTACAGTCCAGATGGTTGCAAAGAGTTGGACATGATTAAAGTGACTTAGCACACATGCACCCTGACGTGGACCCTAAGATGGAGATCTTTTATCAAATGATTCATTAAAGGAGGAGAGAAGTAATTAAAACAGGACTTGAGAGGGAGAAATAGAGCAATAATTCAGTCTCATTTGGAATCTGGCTTCAGTCTTATCCTCCAGGGAGCCTCTGGCATACACATGGTCCCACAGAGCCTCTCCCACCTTGAATTCAGAGGGCTGGCCCTTTGTATTCCCTTGTTTCCCTTTGTGTGTGTGCAATCAATCAACCAACCAGGTGTACAGTGTTGCGGGGGGAGGTGTTCCTTCTTTGGTGAAGATACCAGTTGTGAGTTATTCTCAGTCAACATTCATAGCAGCTAAGGTTGGGATCGGGGTATGAGTGTGTACATCAAATGGTAAAATTGTTCAGGGAAAGATTCTAACAGTATCCACTACAGTAGGACAGCACAAGTTTGTCTCCTTCCTTAGTAGGTTATTCAGCAAGATAAGTTGAAGATTTAGCCAGGGGCTGTGAGCTAAATGCTACCTGCACAACATGGTTCTTTACATCTCATCACATGGCTATGCTTTTTTTTTTTTTTTCAGTTATACATTTCAGAGAGGATTAGAGAGACTCATTATATCATAGGACTAACCTGTGCTCTGGGAATAGAGCAATGATTAAGTTTATAGATCGTGAGCAATAGACTTGTAAGTGGGTGATTGTAGGGAAATGTGAGCAGCAGCTATCAACATGATATGAATCTGTGCAAGCAGAGAAGGGAGAGATGAGCAGTGGAGAATTAGAGTTCATGGAGAAGTTGAAATGTGAGCTAGGACTCCAGAGGTGATGAGGAGCTTATCAGACATGTTACCCTAGTTTTATAGCAATCATGTACCTCAATGCCTGTACACAAACAAGTGTTTTTTTGTTTTTTTTTTTTTTAATTCTGGTGGGATTTAAGGGAATGCTTGGATTAAGATCTTACAAAGGCTATAGGATATGATCCACTGTTCCATTCTAGTGACCTGTGTTTTATCCTTTGATTCCATAATGCAGTGTGTTCCTTTGTTGACTTGAACATAGAGAAGATTACTCACATTCTAATTGCTCAGCATCAGTACTTACAAGACATCTCAAATGAGCCGTTTCACACAAGAAATTGATGGTTATATAGGTGGGTGATGCCTCAGTTTCCCATCAAACGAAGGTTATTTGAACAACAAACACTTATTTTCTCATGAATCTGATTCCATAGACTCAGTTGAAAGGTAGTAGTATTCCAGTATGATAAAATGTCTCCTGACAGTCTCAGCTGGAAGTTTCTCATAGGACAGAGAAAAACTGGTATCAATCCACTAAAAAAATCCAGTGGTGAAATTGAATATAAAACAGCTTCTATAGCAATAAGCTTTGCAAGCTCCTGACAATTAGTTGTTTACCATACTCAAAGATATTTGCTTTTCATTTTTCCTACAGGGCAGCTGATTGGATTTGTTTATTAAATGGGCAAAGTCAAATCCATCTTTTGAAAGCACAGTTGGAGTTAATTGAGGAGTATGTTAGGGCTTGATCTGAACAATTCTGTCCATCAGATTCTGTTTCTTGTAGAGCAAACAGATGAATGCAGATGGTGAAGCAAAATTATTTATTTACTTCTTTCAGTTCCTGAAGTAACTGAAACTCTTTACCTCCTTTTTGTTTAATTTATTTTTTAAATGAAACTTCTCATACTGCTTCAGGGACACATTGTTATTCTTTCAATAATTAAATAATATGGATATATACTAACCAACAAAGTAGTAAGGAATTTTCTTCTAGTTTTATAAAAAGCTGTATTTATGCTATATTGATTCTTTATAGTCTCAGCTAAAGCATCTTTTTTTGTGGCATCTTTGTCTGGTTTTGGTATTAGAGTATGGTGGCCTCATAGAATGAGTTTGGCAGTTTACCTTCTGCAATTTTCTGGGAGAGTTTGAGTAAGAAAGGTGTTAGCTCTTCTCTAAATTTTTGGTAGAATTCACCTTTGAAGCTGTCTGATCCTGGGCTTTTGCTTGTTGGCACAGTTTTGATTACAGTTTTGATTTCCGTGCTTGTGATGGGTCTGTTAAGATCTTCTATTTCTTCCTGGTTCAGTTTTGGAAAGTTATACTTTTCTAAGAAATCTTCCATTTCTTCTAAGTTGTCCATTTTATTGGCATATAGTTGCTGATAATAGTCTCTTATGATCCTTTGTATTTCTCTGTTGTCTGTTGTTATTTCTTCATTTTCATTTCTAATTTTGTTGATTTGATACTTCTCCCTTCTTTTCTTAGTGAGTCTGGCTAATGATTTCTCTATATTATTTATCTTCTCAAAGAACCAGCTTTTAGTTTTGTTCGTTTTTGCTAGCACCTCCTTTGTCTCCTTTTCATTTATTTCTGCCCTAATTTTTATTATTTCTTTCCTTCTACTAACGCTGGAGGTCTTTATTTCTTCTTTTTCTAGTTGTGTTAGGTGTAAAGTTAAGTTATTTATTTGATTTTTCTTCTTTTTTTTCTTGAGGTAAGCTTGTATTGCTATGAACCTTCACCTTAGTACTGGTTTTACTGAATCGCATAGGTTTTGGGTTGTCATGTATTCATTTTCATTTGTTTCTGTGCATATCCTGGTTTCCTTTTTGATTCTTCCTTGATTTTTTGGTTATTCAGAAGCTTGTTGTTTAACCTCCATATGTTTGTGTTTTTAATAGTTTTTTCCTGTAGTTGACATCTAATCTTAACGCCTTGTGATCAGAAAAGATGCTTGAAATGATTTCAATTTTTTTTTTTTTTAATTTAGTAATGCTGGATTTATGACCCAGGATGTGATCTATTCTGAAGAATGTTCCGTGTGCACTTGAGGAAAAGGGGAAATTCATTGTTTTGGGATGAAATGTCCTATAGATATCAATTAGTTCTACCTGGTCAATCATTTCATTTGAAGTTTGTGTTTCCTTGCTAATTTTCTGTTTGGTTGATCTATCCATAGGTGTGAGTGAGGTATTAACATCTCCCACTATTATTGTGTTATTGTTAATTTCCCCTTTCATACTTGTTAGCATTTGCCTTACATATTGTGGTGCTCCTATGTTGGGTGCATATATATTTATAACTATTACATCTTCTTCTTGGATTGAGCCTTTGATCATTATGTAGTGTCCTTCTTTGTCTCTTTTCACAGCCTTTACTTCAAAGTCTATTTTATCTGATATGAGTATTGCTACTCCTGCTTTCTTTTGGTCCCCATTTGCGTGAAATATTTTTTTCTAGCCCTTCACTTTCAGTCTGTATGTGTTCCTTGGTTTGAGGTGGGTCTCTTGTAGAGCTTATATAGGGGTCTTGTTTTTGTATCCATTCAGCCAGTCTTTATCTTTTGGTTGGGGCATTCAACCCATATGAATTTAAGGTAATTATTGATAAGTATGATCCCATTGCCATTTACTTTTTTGTTTTGGGATCGAGTTTATAAACCTTTTCCATGCTTCCTATCTAGAGAAGGTCCTTTGGCATTTGTTGGAGAACTGGTTTGTTGGTGCTGAATTCTCTCGGCTTTTGCTTGTCTGTAAAGCTTCTGATTTCTCCTTCATATTTGAATGAGATCCTTGCTGGGTGCAGTAATATGGGTTGTAGGTTTTTCTCTTTCATCACCTTAAGTATGTCCTGCCATTCTCTTCTGGACTGAATAATTTCTATTGAAAGATCAGCTGTTATTGATATGGGTATCCCCTTGTGAGTTATTTGTTGCTTTTCCCTTGCTGCTTTTAATATTTGCTCTTTGTATTTGGTCTTCATTAGTTTGATTAATATGTGACTTGGGGTGTTTCACCTTGGGTTTATCCTGTTTGGTACTCTCTGGGTTTCATGGACTTGAGTAGCTAATTCCTCCTTCATTTTAGGCATGTTTTCAACTATTATCTCCTCAAGTGTTTTCTCATACCCCTTCTTTTTTATCTTCTTCTGGGACTCCTATGATTCTAAAGTTGGGGCACTTCACATTGTCTCAAACATCTCTAAGGTTGTCCTCATTTCTTTTAATTCTTTTTTTTTTTTTTCTTTTTTGCTCTCTGCTTGATTTATTTCCACCATTCCATTTTCCACCTCACTTATCCTATCTTCTGCCTCAGTTATTCTACTGTTGGTTCCCTCCGGAGTGCTTTTGATCTCAGATATTGCATTATTCATTATTGATCAACTCTTCTTTATTTCTTCTAGGTCCTTGTTAAACATTTCTTGCATCTTCTCAATCCTTGTCTCTAGTCTCTTTATCTGTAACTCCATTTTGTTTTCAAGATTTTGGATCATCTTTACTATCATTATTCTGAATTATTTTTGAGGTTGACTCCGTATCTCCTCCTCTTTTGTTTTGTTTGGTGGACATTTATCATTTTCCTTTACGTGCTGAGTATTTCTCTGCCTTTTCATTTTGTTTAGATTGCAGTGTTTGCGGTGGCCTTTCTGCAGGCTGGAAGTTTGTGGTTCCTCTTTATTGTGGAGCCTGCTCCCTGTGGGTGGGGTTGGACTAGAGGTTTGTGAAGGTTTCCTGATTGGGGAAGCTTGTGTCTGTGCCCTGGTGAGTGAAGCTGAAGTTGCACAGAGTGAAGCTGCACTTCTCTCTGAAGTGCAATGAAGTGTCCAGTAGTGAGTTTTGGAGTGTCTATGGGCTTGGCATGGCTTTGGGCAGCCTGTCTTTTAATGCTCAGGGCTGTGTCCCCGCTTTGCTGGAGAATTAGCATAGTATGTCTTGCTCTGGAACTTGTTGGCTCTCGGGTGGAGCTTGGTTTCAGTGTAGGTATGGAGGCTTTTGGATGAGCTCTTGTCTGTTAGTGTTCCCTGGAATCAGGACTTCTCTGATGTTCTCTAGTTTTGGAGTCAAGCCTCCTGCCTCTGGCTTTCAGTCTTATTCTTACAGTAGCTTGAAGACTTCTCCATCTGTACAGCACAGTTGATAAAATATCTAGGTTAATGGTGAAAAGATTCTCCACAGTGAGGGATACCCAGAGAGGTTCACAGAGTTACATGGAGAAGAGAAGGGGGAAGAGGGAGATAAAAGTGACCAGGAAGAGAAGAGGGGGAGTCAAAAGGGGAGAGAGCAGTCTAGCCATTAATCAGTTCCCTAAGTGTTCTCCACAGCCTGGAACACCCAGAGAGATTCACAGAGTTGAATAGAGAAGAGAAGGGGGAAGAGATAGAGGTGGCCTGGGGGAGAAAAGGGAGAGTCAAAAGGGGAGAGAGCAAGCAAGCCAGTAATCACACCCCTAAGTGAAAATGGATACTCTAGATTAGATTTTTAAAGGTACAAAATTGCTAAGAAATACCAAAAAGCAAAGATTAAAAAGCTAGAGTAGTGATTATACTCTCAATAATGCAATATGAAAAATACAGAACAAAATCAATCACAAAAATTATAATATATATATATATATATATATATATATATATATATATATGAAATTTGCTTTAAAAATAGGGCCTTTTTTGCAAGGTAATAGTAGGTTATAAAAATGAACATTAAAGGAGTCATAAAGAACTTTAATTAAAAACAATTAAAAAGTGATGCTGCCAAAAATATATCTAGGAATTTCTCTGGCACTGTTGTGGGCAGTGTGGGGTCAGTTCAGTTTCAGATAGTTCCTTGTTCTAGCTTGTACTTCTTCTCAAAGTCTATAGGCCTCCTCCAATGCTTAGTCAATGTTAGCTGCAGGGTTTTAATCTGTTGCACCTGTCATTTCTAGAGTGCTTCCCTCTTCTTTATTTTATCTTTCTCTGTTTGCAAGTCTCCTCAGTGTCTAATTTCTGCCCTGACACAAGGGGGTGAAGGTGTTCACTTATTAAGCTCACTTTTTCAATTGTGTTGTGGGGAGGGAGGGACACTGCTAACAAGTATCACTGGCATGTGTGGGAAGTGCTCATAGTGTATGGACCACTCTGGGTTTGTCCCTGCTCACGGCAGCGTGTGCTTTCCGTGTCTACACTGCTCGGCTCCAGGTTGCACTGCAGAGGCACTCTCCAAAGCGGACCCTGCATTTTGTGCCCTTCCCAGGTCTAAGCAGCTCAGGTTCAGGTTCTCAGGTAATCAGCAAGGGCACAGACTCAACCTGGGCGTGCACTTCCCAGGTTGGAGCAGTTCAGGTGACCAGATGCTTGGTGAATGCACTGTCCCAGGTGGCCACGCATCTTAATCACCTCTCCGGTCCCAGCCACTCGGTTTCCTGGGTGCACCGCGAGAGTACTGACCCAGGTGTGCCATGTGTCTCCTCTGGGGAGCTGATCCCAGGCTGCGACCCTCCTGGCAGACGTCAACCATCCAGGATCCCAGGAAGACGTGGTTAGCAACTGAGGGTCTGCTCACAGTCTGGTGGAGCTTGCCAGTCTCTGGGGCCGAGATTGCCCCTTACCTTCTGGTTCTGGCTGTTGCACACCTGCCTCTCTGTTGGGGGTAGGGGTTCTGTACACAGCCGGTTATCTCTCCTTTGGTGTTCATTCAATCCTTTGTTCTGTGGGCATGCCAGGCTGTGGGAACTTACATGGGAAAGTTGTCTCTCTCTCTTGCCCTCTTTTTTTTTTTTTCCCCTCTGTCTGACGATCCCACAGTTTGTGTTCCTACCTCACGTTAGCTCCATCAGATTGTCCTCAGGACATTCAGGCCTGGTCCTTACCCTAAGCACCAATGTCCAGCCCGTACCTCCCTGTCTGCTCACTGGTAACAGATGCCAGCGTCTGGGCCACTTCTCTGCTGGCAGTTGCATTTAGGTGCATATTCTGTGGGGTGTTTTTTTGTTTTTTTGTTTTTTTCCCCCTCCTGGTTCTGTTGTCCTCTGAGATTCCAAAACTCCCCAGAGGCCCACCTGTTAGAAGGTTTCCTACTGTGTTGAAAATTCTCCTTCATGACACCCTCCCCCTGACAGATATCTGTCCCTAACTCTTGTCCCTCTTTTTGTCTTTTATATTTTGTCCTACCTCCTTTTGAAGAGAAAGGGGTGCCTTTCTGGGTGCCTGGTGTCCTCTGCCAGTGTTCAGAGTTGTTTTGTGGAAGTTGTTCAGCATTCAAATGATCTTTTGATGAATCTGTGAGGGAGAAGGTGGTCTCACCATCCTATTCCTCTGTCATCTTGGGACAACCTCCCTCCTCTCATATCTCTTACTTATCACTAGTGCCACTTGGGAAGCCTATGGTATATATTCTTCCCAAGTGGTGCTAGTGGTAAAGAATCCACCTGCCAAAGCAGAAGACATAAGAGACGTGGGTCTGAACCCTGGGTTGGGAAGATCTTCTGGAGAAGGAAATAATATTCCTTTTAATATACTTTTCTATTGTAAGTTATCACAAGATATTGAATACAGTTCCCTGCACTATATAGTAGGTCCTTATTTTTAAATCTATTCTACATAGAGTACTGTATATATGTATATGGAGTTTCCCTGGATCAGGAAGATCCCTTGGCAAAGGAAATGGCAAGCCATTCCAATATTCTAGCCTGGGAAATCCCATGAACAGAGGAGACTGGAAGGCTTCAGTCCATGGGGTTGCATAAAGTCAGATAAGACATAGCTCCCTGCCAGAGGTGCATATGTTAATTCCAAACACCTAATTGATCTCTCCTCCATCCTCTTCTGTTCTTTGTTTTCTGTAACTTTGTTTTCTATGTATGAGTCGATTTCTGTTTTGTAAGTAAGTTCATATGTATCTTAAAAATATTTCATATGTAAGTGATATCATATATTTGTCTTTCTCTGACTTCATTTAATATGATTATCCATTCATGTTGCTGCAAATGACATTATTTCATTCTTTCCAATAACTGAGTAACATTCCATTGTGTAGTTTATATATAATACATATCATCCTTTTTATCTATTCCTCTGTTCATGGACATTAAGGTTACTTCCATGTCTTGGCTGCACAAGTAGTGCTACAGTGAACATAGGAGTGCATATATCTTTTCGAATTAATGTTTTCTCTAGATATATGCCCAGGAGTGGGACTGTAGGATCATATGGTAACTCTCTTTTTAGTTTTTTAAGGAACCTCCATACTGTTCCCTATTTCGGCTATATCAATTTACATTCCCACTAATAGTGTAGAAGGGTTCCTTTTTCTCCACATCCTCTCCAGCATTCATTATTTGTAGATGTTTTAATGATGGCCATTCTAATTGGTGTAAGGTAATACATCATTACAGTTTTGATTTGCATGTCTCTAATAATTGGTGACTGAGCTAAGGAAAGCCCAATAATTGGCAATATTGAGCATAGTTTCATGTACCTGTTGCTCACCTGTATGTGTTCTTTGGATCGATGTCTATTTAGATCTGCCTAATTTTTTATTTTTTTTTTATATTAAGCTATATGTCCTATTTTTATATTTTGGAAATTAATCCCTTGTTGGTAGCATCATTTGCAAATATGTTCTCCCAGACCACAGGCTGTCTTTTCATTTTGCTTATGGTTGTTTCCTTTGCTGTGTAAAAACTTTTAAGATTAATTAGGTTCAATTTGTTTATTTTTGCTTTTATTTCCATTACTGTTAAGAAATGCATCCAAAAATATTGCTGCAGTTTATGTCAAAGTGTTCTGCCTATGTTTTTCTGTAGAAGTTTTATAGTATCTGGTCTTACACTTAGGTCTTAAATCAATTTTGAGTTTATTTTTGTTTGAGGTATTAGAGAATATTCTAGCTTCATTCTCTTACATAGGTTTAGTTTTTATTCTCCTCTCTTTCCAGCTTTATTAGCATTACTTGTTGAAGAGACTGTCTTTTCTCCACTGAATATTCTTATCTTCTTGGTCACAGATTGATTGAACATAAGTTGGTTGATTATTTCTGGGCTTTCTATTTGTTTCATTGATTTACATGTCTATTTCTGCACCTATACTGTGCTGTGATTCATGGGGTCACAAAGAGTCAGACACGACTGAGCGACTGAACTGAACTGAACGATGCTGTTTTAATCATGGTAACTTCATAATATAGTCTGAAATGAGGGAGCATAATTCCTTCAGCTCTGTTTTGCTTTCTCAAGATTGTTTTGGCTATTTGGGGATATTTTTGTTCAAAATTATTAAAATTATTTGCTTCAGTTCTGTGAAAAATCCCAATGGTGTTTTGATAGGGCTTGCATTGAATCTATAGATTGCCTTTGGTAGTATAGTCATTTTAACAATATTTATTCTTCCAATTCAAGAATAGGGTATATCTTTCCATCTGTTTGTATCATGTTTGATTTCTTTCATCAGCATTTAAAAGTTTTCAGAGTACAGGTCTTTGGCCTCCTTAGGTTTAACCCTAGGTGTTTTATTCTTTTTGATGCAATGGTAAAAGGGATTGTTTCATTAATTTCTATTTCTAATATTCTGTTAGTGTATAGAAGTGCAACTGATTCCTATACGTTAATTTTGCATCCAGAAACTTTTCTGAATTCATTGATGAGATCCAGTAATTATCTGGTAGCATCTTTAGGGTTTTCTATATATGTAACAGCATGTCATATACAAACAGTGGCAGTGTTACTTCTTTTTCAATTTGGATTATTTTTATTTCTTTTACTTCTCTATGTACAGTGGCTGGGACTTCAAAAACTATGTTGAATGAAGGTGGCAACAGTGAGCATCCTTGCCTTGCTCCTGATCTTAAAGGAAATGCTTTCAGAATTTTCCCTTCTAATGTGTTGTTGGAGTTGGTATGATAGTATTTTGTAAGGGTTTTTTGTGTCTGTGTTCAACAGTGATATTGGTCTGTAATTTCCTTTTTTTTTTTGCATGGTATTTTTGTCTGGGCTTGGTATCAAGGTGATGGTGGCCTCATAGAATGAGTTTGGAAGTATTCCTTTCTCTGCAAATTTTTGAAATATTTTGAGAGGGATAGGTGTTATTTCTCTCTAAATGTTTTATATAATTCACCTGTGAAGCTATCTGGTCCTTGATTTTTGTTTCTTAGGAGTTTTTAAATTACTGATTCAATTTTAGTACCAGTAACTGATCTGTTTATATTTTATATTTCTGCCTGGTTCAGTCTTGGTACCTTTCTAAAAGTGTGCCTATTTCTTATAGGCTGTCAATTTTATTGGTATATAGTTGCCTGTAGTAGTCTGTTATGGTCTTTTGTATTTCTGTATTGTCTGTTGTAACTTCTTTTTCATTTCTGGTTTCATTGATTTGGGCTCTCTCCCTTTTTTTCTTGATGAGTCTGGTTAAATGTTTAAAGTTTTATTTATCTTTTCAAAGAGTCAGTTTTACTTTCACTGGTGTTTTCTTTCTTTCTCTTTTTAAAATACTGTGCATTAAATCAGTATCTATATAGGGCTTCCTCCCTCAAGTTGATATACCTTTTCAAAATTTATATAAAAAAGGACTTTAAATATTTATTTATGTAATAAATAAGTACACAATATTATACTATCCCTATTTACAAATGACATGATTGTCTACATTGATAAAACCCAATGACTCTCTAAAAAAGTTCTGAAGAATAATAAGTGAGTTGAGAAATATTTCAAGATTCAGGATATATGTAGTACAGAAATCAATTGTATTTTTAGATACTGTAGTGGAATATGTGGACACTGAACTTAAAAATGAACTACCACTCAAATAAATGAAAACTTAGGTGTTAACCCAACAGGTATGTGACTTGTATACTATAAACTACAAAACACTGATTAACTAAATCAAAGAGGATCTAAAGAAATAAAGAGACATTTTGTGTTCACGGAATGGGATACTAAACATTATACAAATATTTGTATTCTCTTTTAAAGGATATATAGGGAAACCCACAGCTCAATTCCTAGATCAAGGTTGTAACAATCCCCAGTCATATATTTTGTAAATGTAGACCAGATTATTAAAACATTTACATGGGAATGTTTAGGCAATATAATAGCTAAAAATAATTTTTAAAAGAATACTAAAGTGGGAAGAATTAATCTGATCATAGAGCTACAACAATCAAGAGTATGGTGTTGACATAGGGATAGGCACATATACCAACAGAACAGTGTGATAATTCCCAAAAGAGATTTGCATAGATATGCCCTACTGAAATTTGACTCGTGCAAAATAATTTAATGGAAGGGTAGCATCTCAGAGGTAAAGCATCCACCTGCAAGGCAGGAGACACAGGAGATGAGGGTTTGATCCCTGGGTCTGGAAGACTTCTTGGAGAAGGAAATGGCAATCCTCTCTACTATTCTTGCTGGGATAATTCCATGGACAGAGGAGCTGAAGGGCCACAGTCCATGAGATCGCAAAAGAGTCAGACATGAAAGAGCATGCACGCGTATAGTAGGTCAGAAAACAAACATCAGTTAAACTCATAACTTATAAAACAATTAACTCAGTATAAATCAGTGCTTAAGTTTTTAATACCTGGAAATGGAATATCAAGCTTTTCACCACTTTACCTAATCATTCTTTCTTAATAGTTTGTTTCCCCTTTAGAGCCCTTGGGATCTATGTAAGTGATCCTTCCTTCTAAGTCTTATTTGCTATTTTCTCCTTATCTTCTTTTGTTGCTGTTGCTGTTCAGTCACTAAGTCAAGTCCAACTCTTTGTGACTCCGTGGTCTGCAGCACGCCAAGCTTCCATGTCCTTCACTATCTCCCAGAGTTTGCTCAAACTCATGTCCTTTGAGTTGGTAATGCCACCTAATCATCTATCCTCTGTCGCCCCCTTCTCCTCCTGCCTTCAATCTTTCACAGCATCCTGATCTTTTTCAATGAGTCAGTTCTTTGCATCATGTGGCCAAAGTGTTGGAGTTTCAGCTTCAGCATCAGTCCTTCCGATGAATATTCAGAACTGGTTTCCTTTAGGATGGGCTGGTTGGATCTCCTTGCAAGTCCAAGGGACTCTCAAGAGTCTTCTCCAACACCATAGTTCAAAAGCATCAATTCTTTGGTGCTCAGCCTCCTTTATGGTCCAACTCTCACATCCATACATGACTATGGGAAAAACCATAGCTTTAATTAAATGGACCTAAGAATTGACTCTCTCAGTATGTTGAGGTAATTTTCCTCTTTGCCCACTTTCTCGAGAGTTTTTGTCATAAATGGGTGTTGATTTTTGTCAGAAACTTTCTGTATCTATAGAGATAATCGTATTTTTCTCAATTTGTTAATATGATGTACCACATTGATTTGCATATAGTGAAGAATTGTTTAATCTTAGGGATGAATCCCACTTGATCATGGTGTACAATCCTTTTAATGTGTTATTGGATTTTCTTTGCTAACACTTTGTTGTGGATTTTTGGATTTATGTTCATCAGTGATATTAGTCTCTAACTTTGATAGGTTTTTGTACCATGATGATTGTGGCCTTATAGAACGAGCTTGGGAGTGTTCTTTCCTTTGCAATTTTTGGAAGAATTTAAGAAGGATTTGTGTTAGCTCTTCTATAAATGTTTCATAGAATTCACTTGTGAATCCATGTGGTCCTGGACTTTTGCTTATTGGAAGGTTTTAAATCACTGTTTCAATTTCAGTATTCTTGAGTTATCTGTTCATATTTTCTACTTCTTCCTGGTTTATTGTTGGAAAGGTGTAACTTTCTAAGAATTTGTACATTTCTCCCAGATTGTCCATTGTTTACAGTAGTCTCTTATGATCCTTTGTATTTCTGCAGTATCAATTGTAACTCCTCCTTTTTCATTTCCAATTTTATTGATTTTGGTCATCTCCCTTTTTTGATGAGTCTGACAAAGGTTTGTGAATTTTCTTTATCCTCTTGAAGAACCAGCTTTTAGTTTCACTGATATTTGCCATTGTTTTCCTTTATTTCTATTTCATTTATTTTTGCTCTAGTCTTTGTGATTTATTTCCTTCTATTAACTTCAGGGTTTTGTTGTTGTTGTTGTTCTTCTTCTTTCTCTAGTTGCTTTAGGTGTAAGGTTTGGTTTTTATTTGAGATTTTTCTTGTTTCTTGAGGTAAGATTGTATTGCTGTAAAATTCCTTCTTAGAACTGCTTTTGCTCTATCTGATTGGTTTTGGGTCATGATTTTGTTGTCGTTTGTTTCTAGATATTTTCTCTTTGATTTCTTCAGTTATTCTCTTCTTATTTAGTAGGATACTGTTTAGCTTCTCTGAGTTTGTGTTTTTTAGTTTTTTTCTCCTGTAACTGATTTCTAATGTCATAGATTGTGGCAGAAAAGATACTTGATATTATTGCAATTTTCTCAAATTTACTGAGGCTTGAATTGTGGCCAAAAATGTGATCTATCCTGGAGAATGCTTCATTTGAGAAGAAAGACATTCTGCTGCTTTCAGATGCAATGGTCTATGTTCATGTGTGTGTGTGTGTGCTCAGTTGCTCACTCACATCTGATTCTTTGTGACCCCGTGGACTATACCACACCAGGATCCTCTGTCCATGGGATTTTTCAGGCAAGAATACCAGAGTGAGTTGCCATTTTCACCTCCAGAGGATCTTCCTTATGCAGGGATCAAACCTACATTTTCAGCCTCTCCTGTATTGGAATATGGTTTATTTACCTTTGAGACACCTTGGAAGCCAGAATGTCCTGTAAATATCAAGGAAGTCTACCTGGTTAATGTGTCATTAAAGGCTTATGTTTCCTTGTTAATTTTCTGTCTGGATGAGCTGTCCATTGGTATAGTGGGATGTTCAAGTTCTCCACTTTCATTGTGTTATTGTCACTTTCCCTTTTTAGTCTGTTATGATTTGCCCTTATACGGAGGTTCTCCTGTATTGGGTGCATAAATATTTACAATTATTGTATTTTTAAAATTTATACCTTGGTCATTGCATAGTTCCCCTTCTTGCCTCTTGTAATAGTCTTTATTTTGAGGTCTATTTTGTCTTTTATGAGTATTGCTACTCCAGCTTTCTTTTGATTTCCATTTGCAGGGTATATTGTTTTCTACTTCCTTACTTTCAGTTTATATATGTGTCCCTAGGTTTGAAGTGGGTCTTTTATAGATAGTATACATACAGGTCTTGTTTTTGTACCTATTCAGCCAGTCACTGACTTTGGTTGGAACATTTAGTTCATTTACATTTAAGATAATTAACAGTATGTGTGTTTGTAACACCATTTCCTTAATTGTTTGGGGTTTGTTTTTGGTGTTTCCTATCTAGAGAAGTTCCTTTAGTATTTGTTGTAAAGCTTGCTTGGTAGTGTTGAATTCTCTTAGATTTGCTTATCTGTAAATCTTTCAATTTCTCCATCGAATCTGAATGAGATCCTTGCTGGGTAGAGTATTCTTGGTTGTAAGCTTTCCTCTTTCAATCACTTTAAATATATCCCACCACTCCCTTCTGACCTGCAAAGTTTCTGCTGGAAAATTAGATGGTAACCTTATAAAGATTTCTTTGTATATTATTTGTTGATTTTCCCCTGCTGCTTTTAATATTTTTTCCTTGTATTTAATTTTTGTTAGTTTGATTAACATGTATATTGGCATATTTCTCCTTGGATTTATCCAGTATGGGGCTATCTACACTTCCTGGACTTGGGCAGCCATTTCCTGTCACATGTTAGGGAAGTTTTCAATGGTATAATCTTCAAATATTTTCTCAGATCCTTTCTATTTCTCTTCTTTTTCCGGGATACCTAATTTAAATCTTGTTGTGTTTAACATTTTCTCAGAGGTCTCTGAGACTGTCCTCATTTCTTTTAATTTTTTTGTGCTTATTCTTCTCCTTGGCATTTATTTCCACTGTTCTATCTTTCAGCTCACTTACAGATTCTTCTCTATTATCCTGTTATTGATTCCTTTTACTGTATTTGTCATTCTAGTTATTGTGTTGTTCATTACTGTTTGTTCTTTAGTTCTTCTAGATCCTTGTTAAACATTTCTTATATTCTCTTGATCTGTACCTCCATTCTATTTCCAAGATTTTGGATCATCTTTACTATTACTACTCTGAATTCTTTTTCATGTAGGTTGCCTCTTTCCTTGTCATTTATTTGGTCTTTTAAGTTTTTACTTTGCTCATTCCTCTGGAACACATTTCTCTGTCATCTCACTTTTTTTGATGGGTGAGGCTGTTTCTGTTTTGCTGGTTGTTTGGTCTGAGGTGTCCAGAACTGGGCCTTGCCGGCAATTGGGTGGAGCTGGGTCTTGGTGCTGAGATGAGGACCTCTGGGAGAGCGCACACTGATTGATTTCCCCTGGGGCCTGAAATTCTCTGGTAATCCAGTGACTTGTAGTCAGCACTCCCACCACAGGTGCTTAGGGACCCCCTGCCTGGGAAGCATGACATGGCAAGTCATATGGTAGAGCAAATAAACCAAAACAAACAAAACTCCACAAAGCTCAAAGCAAATGATAAAAACAAGAGTAAAAAAAAATGAAAAGAAACAAACACACAAACAAAAACCCAATAAAACAGACAAATAACACCAAAGACAAATAATAAAACAAATCCAAGCAAAGAAAAAAAAATCAGGAAGCTAACAACAAGAACAACAAAGAAAGCAAAGAACAAGACACCTAAACAAACAAGTAAGCCCAAAATAAAAATCAATAATAAAAACAAAACCAACCTAAGCAGAAAACAAAACATAAAAGAGAACTAAAAGAAAACTAAGAGAAGAAACAACAAAAATGACAATAACAATAAGAAAAACAAAAATAAAGAGAAGAAAAAAACACAGCAAAATAAAGAACAAAGTGAAAACAAACAACACAAAAATATCAAAGGAACAAATGACAGCAACAAAAATAAAAAACCAAAAAAAAAAAAAAAGAGATGGCAAAATAGAGAACAATAACTAAAAAATAAAATGAAATTAAAAGACAAAATATATTAGAAAAAAAGTGAAAAAATAACAACAACAACAAAAAACCATACCCCCAAAATAAAATAAATTGGAAAAAAAAAATTCCCTGATGCCTTCATGGTGGGCTACTTCCAACCTTGGCGTCCCCCGAAGACCTCCAAGACTTCCAGATAGGTCTGTGTATCTGCTGTGTCAGCCCTATCTCTGTGTGTTCCTTTCACCAGGATTTCCCCAGTGGTTCAGACAGTAAAGAATGTACTTCTGAAGCTGGTCCAGAGAATTTGTGCCCATGCAGGCCAGCTCAGGTGCAGGCTTTGGAGGGGGTGTGTCAGCTGGGGACAGCTTAGCCAGAGGAGGCTCTGGAGGGGGTGATGTTTGCACTGCCTGGAACCATATGGCTAGAACAGGCTTTGTCAGGGGCAGCACGTGAGCCATTTGTACCCACTGGTCTATGGAGAATTTTGAGGGGGGGAGGAGGTGGGTAGTATTCAGGTTCACCTGGACTGAATGGCCAGAAGAGGCTTTGGCAGAAGCAGGGCTCAAGCCTGGGACCTGTATGGCCCTAGGTGGCTTTCGACGTGGAAAGGCTCACGTTCAGGGCCCTCGCAAGCTCACTAGAGTCTGAATGCTTAGGGGATACCCTCACTTGAGGGGCAGGTAATCCTGCTCATGTATGCACCCCTACTATTGCCCAAGGTGGCTAGGCCAGTGGGTTGGAGGGGGGCCTTGCGATGGGACCCTGCCCTTTGCGCACCAGTCAACAGTGGCTCCTTGTTTCCCTGTTGACCCTGGTTTCCTCTGCTAACCTTCCTGGCTGTGGAGCTCTTCCCTTCTGCTGCTTCGGGCTGTCCCCTCACCACCAACAGTTGTCCCCTCCCTTGGTTTACTGCCCAGCTCTCTTCCTCACTAGTGAACACTCAGTTCAGGCTGGCTGCTCAGGGCTGTGTCACGGACTCTGTGCATAGGTCTTACTCTGTCCTGCCTTCAACAGTCTGGTTGCTGCATTCCACTCTGACCAGGAGCCCCAAAGACTCCTCACCGCCCCCACTGATCCCCTTGTCATGAGTGGGGTTTTCTGGGTGTGTAACCTTTCCTTCAGAACCCCCTCAGGGGCACTGCTCGCTCCTTTTTCCAGTTTTCTCCTCACTTTCCTTCTTTCTTATATGCTACCCCGTTGTGCAGTGATTTTTGTTATTCCCTTAGGTGTCCAAGGTTATTCACTTGTTTTCAGTATATGCTTTGTGAGAATTGTTCTGAAGTATTCTTGATCTAATTGTGAGGAGATGCGATCTTCATGTCCTCCTATCCCACCATCTTGACTCCACCCCCCTGAAATGCTGATCTCATTTCCTTTAAATATATACCTAGAAGTGGGGTTTCTGGATCATATAGTAATTCTATTTTTACTTTTTTGAGGCCCCTTCATACATTTTTCATAGTGGCTATACCAATTGACATTTCTAGTAACAATGTACCAGGGTTCTTTTTCTCTACATCATCACCAAAACTTGTTATCTCCTGTCTTTTTAAGGATAGTCACTCAATATATTTAAGGACATTTCTTATTTTTGTTTTGATTTATTCTTCCCTGATGATCAGTGATGTTGAGTATCTCCTCAGGTAACTTTTTGCCATTTGTATATCTTCTTTGGAAAATGTCTCTTTAGGTCCTCTGCTATTTTTAATTGAATTATTTGTTGTTTTGCTATTAAAGAGTCAATTCCTTATATAACTTGAATATTAACTCCTTGGCAGAGAGTTGGTTTGTGCATGTCTCCTGTTTTGTAGATTTCCTTTTTTATTTTATCAATAATTTCTTTTGCTTTAAAGAATCATTTTTAGTTTGACATAGTCCCACTTTTTTATTTTTGCTTCTTTTGCTTGTACTTTTGCTGTTGTAACCAAAATATTGTCCTAAAGAACAACGTTAAGGAGTTTTTCCTCCTAAGATTTCTTCTAGAAGTTGTATGTTTCATATTTCGTTTAAAACTTTAATACACTTCATAGTTAATTTTTATGAGTGGTATAAGATCTGAGTCCAATTTTATTCTTCTACATGTGATTCTCTAAGTATTTTTATTGGTTTAGATGCTATTGTAAATGAAATAGTTTTCTTTATTTCATATGCTAATATTGTATTTTGAAGCTTTACTGAACTCATTGATTAGTTCTAATAGCTTGTGTGTTTGTGTGGGTGTGTGTAGTCTTTAGGATTTTCTATACATGAGATCATATTGTCTGCTAACAAAATCAATTTGACGTCTTCCTTTCCAATTTGAGTGCCATTTTTTATTGCTTTTCTTCCCCCTGAATACTCTTGCTAAGACTTCCAATGCTATGTTAAATATGAGTGATGAGAACAAGCATACTCCCCTTTTTAGAATAAAAGCTTTTAATATTTGACAATTGAGTATGATGTTAGATGTTGGATTTTCATATGTGGTCTTTGATATATTGAGGTGTGGCCTTCTTTTTTATAACTGACTTGTTGATAGTTTTTATCCTGAAAAGAAGTTGCATTTTGTCAAATGATTTTTATACAACTATTGAGATTATCAGACATATTTAACTTTTATTATATTATTAATGTAGTATATCACTTTTACTAATTTGCATATGTTGGACCATGCTTGCATCCCAGTTATAAAGCCCACTTGATCATGATGATTCCCTTAATGTTCTGTTGAATTTAACTTGCCATTTTCACAGAAGCAGAAAAAATAATTCTAAATTTGTATGGAAGCACAAAAGACCTTGATAGCCAATGCAGTCTTGAGAAAGAAATAAAAGCTGGGGGTATCATGCTCTTTGATTTTAAAATATACTAAAATATACTAAAAATCTACAGCAATGAAAAGAGTATTTTCCTGACAAAAAATAGACAAATAGGTGAGTGAAACAAAATAGAGACTACAGAAATAAACTGATGCACATGCAGTAAATTAGTCTATGAAAAATGAGACAAGAATATACAATGGAAAAAGGGAGCCTTTTCAATAAGTGGTGTTGGGAAAACTGAACAGCGACATATAAAAGAATCAAAGTGTACTGATTTCTCAGAATATGTACACTAATAAACTCAAAATGGACTATAGGCTTAAATGTAAGATCTGAAACCATTAATCTTGACAAAAATGTGTCTTTGACATCAGTCATATCAATAGTATTTTTTGAATATGTCTCCTATGACAAAGAAAGCAAAAGGAAAAACAACTAAAGTAATTACTTTAATCTAAAAATGTTTTTACACAATGAATGAAACTATCAATCAAACAATAATGCCACCTACTGAATGGGGGAATATATTTGCAAGTAGTATGCCTTAATAAGGTGTTAATATACCAAATATACAAAGAGTTTATATAACTCAACATCAAATAAAGCAATCAACCAGAGTTAAAATGGGAAAGTACATGAATAGACATTTTTCTAAAGAAAATATACAGATGGCCAACAGACACATGAAAAGATGGAAAACATTACTGATCATGAGGGAAATGAAAATCAAAATCACAATGAGGTGCCATCTTACAAATTTCGGAATGGACATCATCTAAAAGGTGACAAATAACAAGTATTGGTGAGGTTGTGGAGAAAAGGGAATCTTTGTGTACTGGTGGTGATATTACAATTGGTGCAGCCATGAGAGAAGACAGTATAAAGGTTTGTAAAAAAATTAAAAATATATAGGACTGCTATATGATGCATTAATTTTACTTCTAGATATTTATCCAAAATAACAAAAATGCTGATTTTAGAAGGTATATGTGTTCCAAAGCCAAGATATAGAAACAACCTTAATGATCATCAATAGACAAATGGACAAGGATGATGTGGTATATTTATACAATGAAATATTACTCAGCCATAAAAATAAAAAGTTTCCATTTGTGATAATGTGGATAAATCTAGAAGGTGTTATACTAAATGAAATGTCAGGCCAAAAAGACAAATACCACATAATCTCACTTATATATGCAATTATAAAAACAAAACAAACCAATAAACAAAATAAAGCAAAAATAGACTCATAGATACAGAGAACAAATGTGTGGTAGACAGAAGGGAGAGTTTGTTGGGATTTTGTCATATAGGTGAAGGGAATGAAGTACTACAAACCTCAGTTATTTAATAAATCAGTCATGGGGTTGTAATATATAGCATAAGGCATATGGTCAAAAATATTGTAATAACTTCTTATGAGGACAGGTGGGACAGACTTACTTGTGGTGATCATTTTAATATCATGTGTGTGCAAATGTCAAATTGTTATATAGTACACATGAAACTAACATAATACTATATATCAACTACATCTCAATTTAAATAACTTAAATCCTTGTCATCATGTCACATCACATCTTTTTCTAAAATAATTGTCTAAAATAACTACATTGTTACATCTAAAGAAATTAGTATATCATATTCTATCTAGTCCACATTCCATTTTTTCTAGTTTTTAGACAAACATCATGTATTAGGAAGGATTTGTTTGAATCATAATTCAAGTGAGGTCTCTGCATTTTATTTCACTTTCTGAGTCTCATTTAGCAAGGGACACCCATCCCTTCCCTTCTATCTCTTCATGTTATTGCCCTTTGAATTTTCCTAAAGAGTATTCAACATTCTCGATTTGGTCAGTTACATTTTCACGGTCTCATGTAACAGATTTTTTCAATTTCCTATGTTTTTGAAACTGGTAATTAGAAATGGAAGTTGATTGCTTTCAGGAATCAGGAGTTTTGTTTTGTTTTATCAAGAATACTTCACTGAAGTATTATATATTTTGTGTTACATCACAACAAATGGTCAACAGTGTAAGATTGGCCCACTTTAATGATGCTAAAATAAATTGGTAGGTTCCCCTGCTTGTTGTGTGATGTCTAATTCTTTGCCAACCATTCTTGCAAAGGTTTGTCTTAGCATCCATTGATAAATGTTGTCTGGACCAATATTTCACTAGGGGTTGCAAACTGGTGAGTTTCACCATGTTTCAATACTTATTTATTTAACAAATTCCCCTGGAAACATTTTCAAGATGGATTCTGTGTCCATTTAACATGACCTTATTCATCTTTTAAATTTCATTGTTTTCTGGACCTAATAAACAATAAAGGCTTATTTTGTTTTTTGTTTTTTTTCTCAGACCACAAATCAACTATTTCTTCAAGGAGCCATGGTTCTCTTTATTGGATAATAGAAATTGTCTCAGCCCAGGTTCCCTAGTAAATATATTTTGGTGCAATCTTAAGGCAGCACAAGTAAGGGAAATGGAAAGTGAAGCAAGAAAGAGTGGGATTCAAGATAGGATAATGCTTACTCAGGTTTTTTCTTTATGCTAAGCTTAGTTGGAGACATATCCTTGCCAAATACATCTGTGTGGCCATGTGGGAATCTCCAGAAAGGCTTTATTAAAAAGTCATGCTTTGGGGCATACACAGGAGAGAAAAGGGGGGATTATGAACATCTGAATGGTTCATTCTTTTTTTATTCGCCATTCATCAGTGCTCATCCCTAGCAATTAGTTTTTGCATCATCAAAAACTTTCAGGGGCTAATAATTTGGAAGCTAGAATCTATGTCTCACATTGAGACATTTTATCTGCATACAAAAGTTCTGAGAGGGACTAGAACCCTAGAGACATGCTTCATTGGCTTGGCTTTGAAAGTGGCAACTGAACGGTAGAACCTGATGCCTTAGGTCAGAGTATTGGTTGGGCCCATGCAGTGAAACTGAGTGAGCCTGAAAGGAATTAGTGAACTGGTGGCAACAGGTGGAACAATCATCCCAGGGCCTTGGAGTTAGGTGAGGCTAACTGTGTCAGGAGAGATACACGCAATACGTTTGAGATAGAAGCTGATGATAACTTTAAAACATAATGTTAAACAATGTTTATTTTTTTCAATCTGAAAGATTCATGCTGTAGCCAAAAGGTGGTACTCATAGAAAGCAAAACATAGGCTATGTGAGTTAGGATACTGCTAGAGAACACACATAACTTCCACCACTTTCCGTGAGCTGAGACAGTTTTTTGACCACATTTAAGTTAAAGAGAGGGAAATAAGGTTTAGCTGTATTCCTGGGGAGAGAAGTAAATTGGTTTTGCAGAGTCAGTTTATGTCACATAGATAATATTTAACAGTGGAATATTTCTAAAGTATTGTAGCAATCGTCTTTTAAGTAGTTATTATTTCTTTTTAGAGGTTAATCTGCAGTGTGTCACAGAATTCACAGATGTTTGGCCAGATGTAGGATTTTTCTGGTAACTTTCATGGATTTAATTCAAAATTAGAAAAGAGTGAAGCAATAAAGATAGGAAATTGGATATCTCAGAATATTCATGTCATGCTACACCTGAGTCACATGTTGATAAAATTTAGGTTGCTAATTCCTTTTATATACTTTAACATTCAGGTCAAGAGGATATTGTTACTTTTCTATAATGTTGAAATGGCAACATAGCAATAATTAATTTGCTTATTAAAACTGAAGTTTAATTTTTATATGGTGAGAGCTATCACCTATTAAGTGAATTTTACTTTGATCCATTTAATGTATTTCAATATAAAAATTTATTCTTGCATATTTATGAATCACTACATATTTTATAAAGATATGATCCAGTTACTGTTACATAAGTTTGTTATGTTACAAATTTATGTTATTGTTACTGTTACATAAATATTGGAAAACAAAGTAGAACACACCATGTGGCAAAAAAAATGTATTTCTTTCTGAGAACAAAAATTTCTTTTATTAAAAGAAATAAGATGTAGTGCTGTATGCATCTTATTCTGTCATATCAGAATGTAAGAAATGTCTGTGACTCTTCCTCTCAATGATGTTAAAATCAGTGGGTTCAGATGATGGCAGCCTGATACTCCCACTGAAATGTTCTTCATCAGCAATTTACATAGTAGTTTTAACATCTGCTAATGAGTAAAGTATTTATTCTTTTTTAATTTTATCACTCCTTTTGGATTTATTAACTGTGATTATTTTATAAAGTAGAGTTATGTTTCATGAATTATTTGATTGTCCCAAAACAGTCCATACAAGAGAAGCAAAAGATTATTTCACTTTTTGTATTTTATAGCAATTCTCAGAATGGTGAATCTTGAATCCAGCAAAGATAATCAATGATTTTGCATATATTAGTGTGAAATAATAAATTTTTAAATATTATACATGTTTCAATCCACTGCTGTCTTTGTTCTTAATGAGTTCAAGTTACCCTCTCTTTTCTAATGGAATGTGATTGTCTCCACTTAAATGATAGTCTCTATTGCAATAAGGAGTCCCAGTCTCATCTTGTACACATTCTACTGAGCCCTTAAGTCAGCTATTTTTCCAAGAAAGTTTCTTTTAATGGTGAACAGAATTTGGAGACCACAAGTTGTGCATTTTTTATTCATTATTTATATTATTTGTCCATTACAGGTGTTCATTGTTCTTGCAAACCTTTATAGTGAACAAAGATAATAAGCAGGTCATTTTAAAGAAAAATGTTAAATAAACTGTGAATTCATACTGATATTCCTAAGTCAAAAATTACAGGTTTTATTTTATGTATGTATTTCTACTCTCATTCTGAAAGTATAATCTTTTAATAATTTTAACATTAAATGTATATATTGGCTAGTTCAAAAACAATTATACTAATTATGTTACTTACAAGAAGACCAATGAATGTAAATTAAGATTTGTGTGTGTGTGTTTTGTCCTTGTATATATCTTGTTAGAGACATGACATGGGACATGATGATCCTATACTGTTTAAATACTGATTGAAATACTTATCTGTGTAGTTGTAATTCTACAAAGAAAAATTTTTAAGTTTTTAATCATTGAATTGATATATAATTAGTTTAATTATTTTCCATTTATTCTTATATTTTGAAGTTTACTTTGTTTTTTCCTTTTTGTTTGATTTTTAAATTAATGTAAAACATTTGTATAGTTCCAAACTTAAAACTATGAAATAAATACATTGAGAAAGTGCTTACTTGTATATTTGTGCCCATATCCCATTCTCCCCTTCCTTAGAAAGTAACAATTTTTATTAATTTTTAGTTCATTCTTCCATTATTTCTTTTAGAGACTATTAGCAAATATATGTTTGTATTTTTTCCACTTCTTCCAGAACAGAGAGCCTATGTTCATCATTCTGCGCCTTGTTTATTCACCTAAAATTGCATATTTTTGTAGTCTATTTTAAAAATAGATCCCTAGACATGAGATTGCTAGGTCAAAGGGTAAATCCATATAAAATTTTACTAGTTATTGCCAGATTCCCTTCAATAGAACTGTATCATTCTGTGTTTGATAAGATTTTGAAAATAAGCATTCCCTTGTCTCTGACCTACTGAATCAGTCTCTAGAATTTGAGTTCCCAGGTGATTTGGATAACTGCTCAGGCTTTTGGAAGCTTGTTCTAAACAAAGTTTAAAGTTGAGCGTGGAACTTAATCCAATCAATTACTCACTTGATATGTGCTAGGTATTATATTGGACCCTAGTGAGAGAAATCCAAAAATGAGCATAATTTAGTCTCCCTTGGACGATTTCATAACCTAGTCAGTGGAGAAGGAATATTTACATACAAATCATTGAACATCATGTAATTATTGGTAAAATAGAGACGTATAGTGGTACTAAGGAAGCAAAAAAGAGGGAGCGTAAAAGCTCTCTATGAGAATTGTGCCTGGTATAGATTTGGATATGCTGCTGCTTAGTTGCTTCAGTTCTGTCCCGTTCTGTAATCCTGTGGACTGCAACCCACCAGGCTCCTCTGTCCATGAGATTCTCTAGGCAAGAGTATTGGAGTGGGTTGCCATGCCCTTCTCCAGGGGATCTTCCCAATCCAGGGATTGAACCTGGGTCTCTTGCATTGCAGGCAGATTCTTTACTGTTGAACTTTACTGTTGAATGAAGCCCAGGTTGGGATATAATGCTCTTTAAAAAAGCAGAAATGTGTATTTAACAAACTCTTTACAAAATGCATTTAATGAAGTCTTCTTCTTGAGAAGAAATAAATCAAGAGTTTAAGTCTGAGTTTATCTCATTTGTACTTCTTCTTCTCTTGGTTTATTCTTTGACATAGCTTCCAGTTTTCAAGTTGGAACTATTAAGGACCTCTATAAAGATTTTTCAGTTTAAGATAATCATAGCATGCAAAGTCCTAACATAATGATATTTTCACTGTGAAAGCACCACCATAATAATGACCATAGTGTGGTCTGCATAAAATAAATAATGTTATTCATGTAGCTGACAGGAGAGAAGATAAAAGTCAATAAAAAGAGAATTATTTATTAAAAAGATCTAATGTTACAAGAACAGTACACAGAACTATTATCTGACTGTGCCTTCCACATGGTATATACCATTATATATAGTATATATACAGATTGTATACAATATATTTAATGGTTTGACATGGGGTCCACAGTACCTTCATTTGGGTATGCAAAACATTCATGAAAATTTTAATAATGGGGAGTCTTTTTTATTCATAGTTCAACTGACATTATACAAAAATACAGTCTCTTTAGTAATTTAAGACTGCGTGGTTACTATCCCATCCAAGAAAAAGCTCACTGAGTATAATGTACCTTGATAAGCAATGATGTTCTGCTTTCTACAAAGTAACAGTATGTAATACATAAACACATAAACATTTTAAACCTGTTTTTTAATAGCTTCATGATGCAAAATACATATTCTGTGAACATTGAGTGAAACCATTCCATATCACTGATTTCTTTAATACTTCAGATATTCTACATTTAAGTATTCTGTCAGATATACACCATCTATCAGCTCATCAGAAATGTTGGTTAGATTGAATTTTCCGTTTACTGACATTATATTTCATTGGGCTTTGCTTTATAACTCAGTTCTCAAAGTCCACTGTCTCATTTGAAACACCATGGAAAATGAAGAAAATGATCTGATTTATCAAATATGAAGTAAAAGTTATTGCCCATTCTTTAATATTTTTGCTGCATTTTTTGGATGTACAATCTGCTTCTGCAAAGCTATGTCATACTTGAGAGACCTCCTATTTGCCTGCTAAACAATTAGCATTCTCTCCATATGCAAAGTCCAGTCTCTCCCGCTTCAAAGGAGGTGCTCAAGGAAGGCCACTTGGTTGTCCTTTTTCACAGGCTTTGATATCTACCATCTGTGGTAACATACTACAATAATCTATTAACCAAAAGAGTCTTCTTAATCACTCCTTGTTTGTTTAGGGGTATTTTGGAAATAATTCCCCTCAGAGAGAGGGAGTAACCAATACAAGAGTGGTCCGGTGTCTCTGAAACCAGTCTCTGAGGATGTTCAGAACAGAAAGTCTAATCTTTCTTCTGATTCCATAAGGATTAACCTCTAAAGCTAGCAATTTGAGCTCAATACTGCTTCATTTTGCTCACTATTAAAAATGTGAGCATTAACAGGTTTAGAATTTACAAAGAAAGAGAAAGGAATCAACCTTTTGTTATCATATTAACAACACCTGTAAAGTGGTAGTTTCTCCAGGCTATTGTTTTGGCGTAAGACTTTGCAATAACTATCCCTTCAAGCATCTCCTTGGGTCTAATGTGAACTCTGGCTATTTTCGTATTTGTTAGAATGTCTGTAAGAAATTATCACATGTAACACTTTCACCTCACTTTCCAACAACTACCAAAGATCACTTATGTTCAAGTTGATCCTCAAATAGTAAATGGGTATAACCTCTCAAGCGGTAGATGGCTGGAAGAAATAGCTGGGCCCCTGCACTGAGGTCATGTTTCCACACACAGCTTAGTTAAAAAAAATCAATTTATCCAAGAGGTCCTCTATTTTAATAGTCAGTAAGATTTTATTAATGGCTTGTAATGCATGAAATTGTTTTTAAAAAGTCAACATTTGTTATGCTTCACCATTTTAATCCATAGACTATCTGTATGTAAAACTACTTGTAGAACAAAGTTTCATTGTCCTTAAGTTATTTGCAGTTAGAAGAAAACCTTGGGCCTAATTCAACACCTTTTTTGGCAATAGGTGGGGAAATGGAAAGCTGTCTTTTACTCATTTTCAAATTAGCACCCTTGGCAGCATGTCAGTATCTGCAGCCTTTAGTGATCATCTATACATGTATATATAGCGACTTTAAATTATCTTTTGTTATTAAAAATAAACATTTATTATATTTTCAGCTAGATAACATAGTACTTGATGAAAACAATAGCACTTCAGTTCATTTGGACTCACTTTCTATTTACCTTACACTAATATAAATGGCTTACTCCCTACCCTAATAACTGGCTCTAGGGATGCATATAGAATAGCATTTGACAAATTTTGCTATTTCATAATGCAATCATTCAATATTTTTGTGGGAAAATTTTTGTGTACTATCCTATAATTGACCACACAATTGAAGTATTTTTTCATATTTCCTGCTGGCTTGTCGATTGGTATAGTCAGATGAAGGAAAAATTAAAAACAGTAGACTTGGAGTATTAAGTGAATTTTTCATTCTGTTTTGTATTTGTGTTTGAAACAGATCTGCTAGAGACCACTTACTTAACAAATGGATGGCACACACTCAGGGTCATCAGATATAAAATCAAATTCCAACATACTAAAAAAGTAAAGAATACATTTGACAGAAATTACTTTTATTTACAAAAATTCATTACATACAATCTGCATATTTTTATTGGACCAAGAACTGTCCTATCCATTTACAAAAAAAAAAAAAAAAAAAAAAAAACCTGATGGATAAGTAATATCCCCTCAATCTCCTATAAGTGCACCATGTATAGTTCCAAGTTTTTAACGCTCATCTCAAGGTCCTGAGTTTCCAGTTACATTACTACTCTATTCACTGTAGTTATCAAGCTAAAGCAAAGAAAATCAAATTAAGTCTGAAGTTTTCACCAAGGGGTTGAAGGAATCATCAATGCCAAAAGCAACGTTACTGATGAGGACATGGAGAGAGTGTGGAGGGCTGACTGAGCACTGGTGATTTTCCCACCTGTGAAAAGGAGAAGCATTAAATGGATAGAATTATTTTGGCACTGTCTGAGCTAGGATAAACTCATTTTTTAGGTATGTTAAGACAAATGAATGCAACATCAATCCTGTTTCTGATGAGAACATTCCTTGTGTTTAGGAAACAAGAGGTTGTCTGGGGTTCTCAAAAGATATGCTGAGGGCAGAAGTGTATATGGAATAGTGTGTTTAAAAGGCCATGTCACATTGAACAAATATATCTAATCAAATATATATAAAACATCAATCAAGTATATCTAAAACAAATATATCTAAGTGTGACTTTCAACAATGAGACACTGATGGAAAACATCCCAAATTCCAGGTATGAGAATAAAATAATTTCTATAGTGCAAAATTCAGGAAATGGAATAAAAATAATTAGCAAAAGTTTGTGGCAACTAGAATTCATAATTCAATAAAATAAATTTTTAAATTTAATCATAAGATATTATTTATGTGTGGATCTTTAATTGATTTTACAATGAGCAGGCTTAAATTCTGGATTTGTTTGAATTGAGATTCTCACATCAAACTCGGCAAAGAAGAGGCATCTTTTATTACTCTGGCCAGGGCTTCCCAGGTGGCGCCACTGAGAAAGAACATTTCTGCCAATGCAGGAGACATAAGAGATGCTGGTTTGATCCCTGGGTTGGGAAGATCCCCTGGAGGAAGAAATGACAACATCTTCCAGTATTCTTGCCTGGAGAATCTCATGGACAAAGGAGGCTGGCAGTCTACATTCCATAGGGTTGCAAAGATTTGTACATGACTTCTTGAGACAGAAGCATTGTATGTAGTTAATGTATTGGGGTGTCTGCTTGACTAAACTCACTAATTTGGATGGATTTTTTGTGAAGTAGTCTTGATAGCTCCATAAATTCACAAACTAAGTATCATTCTTAGATTTTCTGTAATGGTTATTCAAGCCAGAAGTCTTGGGACATATCATCATCATGATTGATTTCTAATGAATGCTTACTATATGCCAAGTACTGTACTAAGCCCTTTATACAGACTATCTTATTTGATCTTCACAACATTCCTATGTAGTATGTGCTATTGTTTATCCCAGTGTTGCAGATGATACTGGGGCTCTGAAAGATGATAGAAACTTGTTTAAAGTTATTGAGTTAGGGATTAGGGGAAAGAGGGGCTTTTATGTGTTATCTCCATTAAAACAATGATTGGCCTTAATTAAAACTATAATGATAGATTAATAATAAAATGTACCAACCAATTTTTGGAGTCATCCTTCTGTCAAGCTATCCTCTCTGGCCAGATAGAGTGTAACAGAATTCTGGGTGTGATTTTTGTTACAGGATAGACTCTTTATTTTCCAGACATATTTAAGAACTGAAGAAACCTGTGCTTTGTAAGCCACACATACATACACACAAAGCAGCAAATCTTCTTTCCTTTGAAAATTTTTACAGCTAAGGTGCTAATAAAATCTATTAATCAACATATTGGAGAATGTTACATATATTTCAACTTGTACAAAATGGGGTCATTGTGAAGTGCATGGCCACATGTGAGCTATAAGAAAGGTTTGATGGCAAAGCCTCACTGGAGTGTGCATGCATAATAAATAAAAACTATGAAAGCATTCTTTCCATTTATATGAGAGTGGCTGCATCCTTGTTAAATCAACTTACATGACACTTGTGCAAAAAATCTCCTCCCTTTCAGAATGTTAAGTAGGGTCTATATCTCAAATTCCACATAGAATCCATGAAAGCAAAACATGCTATTTCAGCATAGCAAAGCACAAGCAACAAAAAAACATTGAGTCAATTTCTAGTCTCAGATATAAAACTAATTAACTATTTCCCTTGAGCAGGTCATTTAGCTTCTTATGCTTTTGGGTTTTAGAAAAGAGATAAGACTGAAACCTATTGTTGCTCCTGTTTTATGGGTCTAAGACAATACCAGGAGATTGCACGTTATTAAAGCTCAGGAAATGGGTTGACTGGACAAAGTCTTATCAACTGAAACCTAAACGTTGATAATTTTACTTGAGAATGATTGCTCAATAAATAATGCTCACGTGCTGTGCTGTGGTTTGTCACTCAGTCATGTCTGACTGTTTGCGGCCCCATGGACTGTAGCCTGTCAGGCTTCTCTGTCCATGGGATTCTCCAGGCAAGAATATTGGAGTGGGTTGCCATGCCTTTCTCCAGGGGATCTTCCTGACCCAGGGATCAAATCCAGGTGTCCCTCATTGCAGGCGGAACCGAGGTCTGCTGCATTGTGGGTGGATCCTTTATGTCTGAGTCACCACAGAAACCCAAATAATAATGCTCATAATTACCCATTAATTAAATGTACATTAAGCATTTTTTATTTAAGGCTTTCATAAAAATTGCCTAATAGTTTTTCAAAGAGAGATTTATGTCTTTACTGTGATCTTTTGCTTTTTCTTTTCACAAGCTCAATGAAATGGTTACTTTCTTCTGAATTTGTAAAATCTCCCTTCTTTTAATCAGTTTTTGTCTTGCTGATATAATAATGGTGGCAGTGGGTGTTAATTCCAGTTCTTCCTCTTAGTATTAATAAGAGTAGTAATAAGAGTATTAATTATAGTATTAATAATAGTATTAATTATAGTATGATCTTAGGCAAATTACTTAAATTTTCTCCATAAAACAAAAAAATGCCACCTACCTCATAGATTGTTAAGAAAATTAAATAAGTTGTTAAGCATTTATGATTGTATCAGACTTATAGCAGGGCTCACTAAAGGATAGAAATTATTAATATTGCTGATAATAATAATGATGTTCAAATAAGTTCTAGCAATCTAGTATACAGCATCATGATTGCAATTAATAAAATGTAATATATATTTGAAGGTTGCTAAGAATGTAAATTCAAACTGTTCTCACCACAAGTAAGAATTAGCAATTATATGGTCTGATGGAGGTATTAGCTATGTTTTTGCAATATATTTGCATACAGATCTATAATATATAAGTGTATCATATCCACTTTTGTACACCTTAAATTTATACAATGTTAAATTTCAATTATATTTCAAAATAAAGCTGGAAAAAGAAAAAATGCAATGAACTTTAAAATTTATTTTGAAATCAATAAACCTAATAATATTTTAATTTTAAAAAACATTCCCTTTAAAATTTCCTGCCCCTCACTGTCCATTATCTAATGATAAAAGCAGTCACTACAATAGAGAAAGAGATATATTAAGCTACAGCAACAGTGAAAGGCAAAGGAGAAAGGGAAAGATAATCCAACTGAATGAAGAGTTCCAGAGAATAACAAGGAGAGAGAAGAAAGCCTTTTAAAAGGAACAGTGCAAAGAAATAGAGGAAAACAATAGAATGGGAAAGACTAGAGATCTCTTCAAGAAAATCTGAGATACCAAGGGAATATTTCATGCAAAGATGGGCACAAAAAGGAATAGAAATGTTAAGGACATAATGGGAGCAGAAGTGATTAAGAAGAGTTGGCAAGAATACACAGAAGAACTATACAAAAAAGGTCTTGATGACACTGATAACCACAAAGGTGTGGTCACTCATTTAGAGCCAGACATCCTGGAATGTGAAGTCAAGTGGGCCCTAGGAAGCATCACTACAAACAAAGCTAGTGGAGGTGATGGAATTCCAGATGAGCTATTTCAAATCCTGAAAGATGATGCTTTGAAAGTGCTGCAATCAATATGCCAGCAAATTTGGAAAACTCAGCAATGGCCACAGGACTGGAAAAGGTCAGTTTTCATTCCAATCCCAAAGAATGCTCAAATTACCACACAATTGCACTCATCTCACACACTAGCAAAGTAATGCTCAAAATTCTCCAAGCCAGGATTCAGCAATACGTGAACCGTGAACTTCCAGACGTTTAAGCTGGTTTTAGAAAAGGCAGAGGAACCAGAGATCAAATTGCCAACATCTGCTGGATCATAGAAAAAGCAAGAAAATTCCAGAGAAACATCTACTTCTGTTTCACTGACTACACGAAAACCTTTGACTGTGTGGATCACAACAAACTTTGGAAAATTCTTAAAGAGATGAGAATACCAGACCATCTTACCTGCCTTCTGATAAATGTGTATGTGAGTCAAGAAGCAACAGTTAGAACTGGACATGGGACAATGGACTGGTTCAAAATTGGGAAAGAGTACATCAAGGCTATATATTTTCACCCTGCTTATTTAACTTATATGCAGACTATATCATGTGAAATGCCATGGTGGATGAAGCAGAAGCTGGAATCAAGACTGCTGGGAGAAATATCAACAATCTTGCATATGAAGATGATACCACTGTAATGGCAGAAAGTGAAGAGGAACTAAAGAGTCCCTTGAAGAAGGTGAAAAGGGATAGTGAAAAAGCTGGCTTAAAACTAAACATTCGAAACACTAAGATCATGGTATCTGGTCCCATCACCTCATGGCAGATAGGATGGGGAAACAATGGAAACAGTGACAGACTTTATTTTCTTGGGCTCCAAAATCACTGCAGGTGGTGACTGCAGCCATGAAATTAAAAGATGCTTGCTCTTTGGAAGAAAAGCTATGACAAACTTAGTATATTAAAAATCAAAGACATCACTTTCCCAACAAAGGTCCGTCTAGTCAAAGCTCTGATTTTTCCAGTAGGCATGTATGGATATAAGCATGGGACCATAAAAAAGGCTGAACGCCAAAGAACTGCATTTGAACTGTGGTGCTGAAGAAGACTCTTGGGAGTCCCTTGGACAGCAAAGAGATCCAACCAGTCAATCCTGGAAAGGAAATCAACCCTGAACATTCGTTGGAAGGACTGATGCTGAAGCTCCAATACTTTGGCTACCTGATGTAAAGTGCCCGCTCATTGGAAAATCCCCTGATGCTGGGAAAGGTTGAAGGCAAGAGGAGAAAGGGATGACAATGGATGAGATGGTTGGCTGGCTCAATAGACATGAGTTTGAGCAAACTTAGGGAGATGGACAGGGAAGGACAGGGTTGCCTGGCATACTACAGTACATGAGATTGCAGAGTTGGACATGACTTTACAACTGAACAAGAGCAAAACTGGTTTAAAAGCAGTATTGCAAAGCCCACATGGCCAGCAGGGTACTTCTTGTGGTCAGGGAAGACTGGAGAATTTCACAAATAAAGGTATCTTAATGAGAATGTTAACTCCTTCCAAGATGTGTGGAAATTTCACAGTTGTGGGTGGGCCACCATTGTTTGTATTAATCAGAGGATCATATAGTAATCTGGCTTCCCAGGTGGCTCAGTGGTAAAGAATCTGCTTGCCATTGCAGCAGATGCAGGAGATTTGGATTTGATCCCTGGATTGGGAAGATCCCTTGGAGAAGGAAAGGGCAACCAAGTCTGCTATTCTTGCCTGAAAAATCCCATGGACAGAGGAGCCTGGCAGGCTACAGTCCATGGGGTGGCAAAGACTTAGAAACAAATGAGCAGGGAAGCATGCTCACATATAACAATCAGAGGATAAGAGTAGAGAACCTGCAAAGTCTCTGAACCATGCAACCCATCATGTTAATTTTGATGAGATTCGCATCATGTTAATGTTAGTGGTTATCAAATTAAGCCTACTGTGTCAAAACTTACCTGAATATGATGGGACCCTGATTTGGGAACTAGCGGTTCCATCCCCTCCTTCACCATATGCTCGAACTTCAATAATATAGACTCCAGCATCTGGGAGTGGGACTACTGCTTGAGGTTTCTGCGTTTCAATAACTTGACTGTTGCTGTGACCCTCTTGCCTATAAAAAACCTGGAAATGATGACAGAGTTTTAGTCATCTGATATTCGATCAGGGATTCCAAAAGTTTATTGACTGTCTCCTGTATACAACACTCTGAGCTAAGTAGAGGGAGCTTATGGCTTAGGCAGATATGCAAACCAATGCCATGTATATGTTATATGCAGCAATGGAAGTGTACACAAGAGGCTATGGGAATGCAGCAGAGAGTTTAATTCCCTCTGGTGGTTTACGGAAGGCTCCTAAGCAACTAAACCACCACCTAAGAGAAGGCGGTGCTGAGCTAAATATTTAAAGATAAGTAGAGCTCACCAGTTGGAGAAGGAGAGCAGAAAAATTTTACAGAGATAAGAGAAGGTGAAAAATACATCTAAGTAATAACAAAGCAATAGCATTAGAAGACAACTGAGAATAGTGAGAAATTGAAGCCACAGAAGTAGGAAGTAAAGGGGCAGATCATTGAAAATGTGTTATTCCTGGTTAATGAAGTGAATAGTATCCTGAGGGAGTACTCAAAATTGTCATCTTCAAATCATTTGAAAAGAGTAATCAAAATTTGTTAAATATATCCATAATAAAACCTTAACAATGTAGAAGATGGCTGAAAAGTTAAAAATAAAAAAGAGTATTTTTAGTTTTACTTTTGCATTTACTTTTTTGGTGAATTGGCATTTGGATATATTGGGTAGCCAAGTTAAGGCTTTTTTCTTTTTAAAAACATATTTCCTTAATTTATTTGGCAGCTCTCACTCTTAGTTGTGGCATGTAGGATCTAGTTCCTTGAATAGGAAGGTGAACTTAGGTCCCCTGCATTGGGACCGTAGAGTCTTAGCCACTGTATAACAAGGAAGTCCCAAGTTAGGGATATTTTTTGGACATTTGTTCATGGTACTAGAATTGAACATATATTTATGGTTAATAGAGTTTTAGAACTACAGAGTAGGACACAGAATTAGCTTGTGTTTACAGGTCAGTAATCTAAGGTTGTAGAGATTACACAATTTATACAAGATTATATGGCTAGTTGTGGAGGTAACTGCATTAGAAGATTAGTAATCTGATGATCAGTTCAGAGGTGTCTCACTGTATTATACTGTTTCTACTCATTTGCCCCCAATAAACTTATGTGTGTGTCTGTGAGTAATAGGCAAGTAGCAGCAATGAAGATTTTAAATGCATTTTTTATTCAGTTTCATTGTTTTTGTGGTTTTTCATAATTGTTAGTATTTTGATTTCTTTGTATAATGATGAGAACAATGATTTTGTAGTCATACAGACCTGTATTCAAAACAGTCTCCTACAAAATAAAACAAAAAACAATTTCCTAAACATTTCAGTCTGAGCAAATTTGGGCAAGTTAGTAACCTTTCTAAATTTCAAGTGCCTATACTATAAAGAAAAACACATGTAAAAATGTCTGGTAAGCTTAAGGAGAAAGTGACTTCTTCTGTTGCTAATATTGTTCATTGTCAGTGGTCAGTATTTGCATCATAAAAGATTAATAGCATTGGGAAACTAGAAAAAATTATAATAGATTTTGCTTATTAAAAATGTGTTTGAACTTGACTAACCTACATACAAGAAAAAAATTAAATGTAAGTTTCACATGTTGAAGCCTGCTTGTACTTAATCCTCCTTTTTGCATTCTGGTAACATATGCTCCCTCCACTTTACTTTCTCTGTCTTTCATGGATTTGAATTTACTTCTGGTCATGGGAGAGAAGTAAATTCTCTGTAAAAGTATATAACATGTGCAATAATTCTATCTATTGAAATCCTTAGAAGGAAAGATGCCATAGTTTCAACATAGTTGGGAAATGAAAAAAATCGTGGAATATTTCAGTGGGTATCTCATGTAGGTCAGACACAGTGATATATACTGGAAATTTAGAGAATAAGAAGACATGGTTCTGCTCTCATGGCACTTACAGCAGAGACAAACAATGCAATCAAGTGTTCTGTTTACCACAATAGGAAACACATTTGATGCTATAGCCATGTACAGGTTTGGGAATCAGAAGCTCTTCTAGGAGGATGTCTATAGCAGGTTATTTTGGATTTAAAAAAAAATGACAATTGTATCAGAATTTATGATTCTCATTTTGACTGTAGTAGCATAAAGAATTAGAATTCTGTTCATCCACATGAGATAATTAGAAAGCAAATTTATGGCAACAAAAAAGTATGTAAATTGGTGAGGATTGGCAGGGGAGTAACTATTTTAGAGGACATTGTTATTATGGTTCAATAAATTACAATTCTTATGACAATGAAAAATGCAGCCAGTAATGCATATCTAATGTCACTGTAAAATCCAGAGTTGAAGAAAAATTTGTGGATCAGCTGAGATTTAGGAACAAAAGGTAAGGGCAGGAAATATCAGTTAACGGCAGCAAAAGGAGTTTGAGATTAAATGTGGCTTTTACCAATATATTCAGGGAGATGTAGTGCTATGAGAGAGTAAGTAGGTATACTAAGTGAAAAGATACATTAAATTAATGGTTAGTCTTAGGTGATTTAGAGAATATTCATTCACTGTAAAATTCTGATTTAGAAAAGATGAATACAAATGAAAAATATGAAATGGTTAAGGGATTATCAAGACATGTCAGAAACAGTTATTGACAGCAGCAAGACTAGGGAGTACTTTGAGAACCTGGACATTTATAGATTGACTGTTATGATAATGACTATCTCCAGACATAAAGAAAAGTGTCTATTTTCAAAACTATTCTCAAATTCTACTTAAAAACCTGAGAACAGTGGGTTAGCCAAAGAGATGATTCTAAACAAACAATAATGTGATATTGCTATTCTCAAAGGCATGATCTGGTATTGGCTAATCTGTACATCTTATGGTAAAAATAATGGTGTGAGTGAGTCTAAAAACATAGCAGAATAAATTTATGCTAGTTTTGCCCACAAGTGCCTTTGGAAGGATGGATCTTATTAAACCAAAGGGCTATCCACCAGTACTTCCCAGGTGGTGCAGCGCTAAAGAATCTGCCTGCCAATGCAGGAGACACAAGGTTTGATCTCTGAGTAGGCAAGATCCCCTGGGTTAGGAAATCGCAAACTGCTCCAGTATTCTTGCCTGGAAAGTTCCATGGACAGAGGAACTTGGCAGGCTATAGTTCATGGAGTCGCAAAGAGTTGGACACAACTGAGTGACTGAGAACACACATAGAGTCACCAGCTGAGCATCTTGAGGACAATTGCTTTTCACAATAGTGAGTGACGAATCCAAAGTCTCAGCGGCTGGGTGAGGAGAAATCAGTGAGATACTAGAATCTGGGTGAAAAGAAGGTGTGAGCACAAGTAATAGTGAGAAGTCCCGGCTGTAAGATAACTACAAGGACCTTTAAGAAGAGGATTTACTGTCGGCAATTTCACATGTGTGTTTGCATGTTGTGCCTTTCAGTCTACTATCCCTTACTGACATTTCCATAAAGGCTTCTTTGTATATGTTATTCAGTTCAGTTTAGTCGCTCCGTTGTGTCCAACTCTTTGAGACACCATGAAATGCAGCACGCCAGGCCTTCCTGTCCATCCCCAACTCCCGGAGTTTACTCAAACTCATGTCCATTCAGTCAATGATACCATCCAACCATGTCATCCTCTGTCACCCCCTTCTCCATTTTCCCTCAATCTTTCCCAGCCTCAGGGTCTTTTTAAATGAGACAGCTCTTTGCATCAGGCAGCCAAAGTATTGGAGTTTCAGCTTTAACATCAGTCCTTCCAAAGAACACTCAGGACTGATTTCCTTTAGGATGGACTGGTTGGATCTCCTTGTAGTCCAAGGGACTCTCAAGACTTCTCCAACACGACAGTTCAAAAGCATCAATTCTTTGCGCTCAGCTTTCTTTATAGTCAAACTTTCACATCCATACGTGACTACTGGGAAAACCATAGCCTTGACTAGATGGACCTTTGTTGGCAAAGTAATGTCTCTGCTTTTTAATATGCTGCCTAGGTTGGTCATATTTTTCCTTCCAAGGAGTAAGAAGCGTCTTTTAATTTTAAGTCTACAATCACCATCTGCAGTGATTTTGGAGCCCCCAAAAATAAAGTCAGCCACTGTTTCCACTGTTTCCCCATCTATTTGCAATGAAGTGATAGGACCGGATGCTATGATCTTAATTTTTCTTAATGTTGAGCTTTAAGCCAACTTTTTCACTCTCCTCTTTCACTTTCATCAAGAGGCTCTTTAGTTTTTCATCACTTTCTGCCATAAGGGTGGTGTCATCTGCATATCTGAGGTTGTTGATATTTCTCCTGGTAATCTTGATTTCAGCTTGTGCTTCCTTCAGCCCAGTGTTTCTCATGATGTACTCTGCATATAAGTTAAATAAGCAGGGTGACAATATACAGCCTTAATGTATTCCTTTCCCAATTTGGAACCAGTCTGTTGTTCCATGTCCAGTTCTAACTGTTGCTTGTGACCTGCATACAGGTTTCTCAAGAGGCAGTTCCGGTTGTCTGGTATTCCCATCTCTTTCAGAATTTTCCACAGTTTATTGTGATCCACACAGTCATAGGCTTTGGCATAGTCAATAAAGCAGAAATAGATGTTTTTCTGGAACTCTCTTGCTTATTTGGTGATCCAGTGGATGTTGGCAATTTAATCTCTGGTTCCTCTGCCTTTTCTAAATCCAGCTCGAACATTTGGAGGTTCACAGTTCACATATTGCTGAAGCCTGGCTTGGAGAATTTTGAACATTACTTTACTAGCATGTGAGATAAGTACAATTCGGTGGTAGTTTGAACATTCTTTGGCATTGCCTTTCTTTGGGATTGGAATGAAAAGTGACCTTTTCCAGTCCTGTGGCCACTGCTGAGTTTTCCATTATTTGCTGGCATATTGAGTGCAGCACTTTCACAGCATCATCTTTCAGGAATTGAAATAGCTCAACTGGAATTCCATCACCTCCACTAGCTTTGTTTGTAGTGATGCTTCCTAAGGCCCACTTGACTTCACACTCCAGGATGTCTGGCTCTAGGTGAGTGATCACACCATTGTGATTATCTGGGTCATGAAGATCATTTTTGTACAGTTCTTCTGTGTATTCTTGCCACCTCTTCTTAATATCTTCTGCTTCTGTTAGGTCCATACCATTTCTGTCCTTTATTGAGCCCATCTTTGCATGAAATGTTCCCTTGGTATCTCTAATTTTCTTGAAGAGATCTCTAGTCTTTCCCATTCTATTGTTTTCCTCTAATTCTCTGCATTGATTGCTGAGGAAGCCTTTCTTATATCTCTTTGCTATTCTTTGTAACTCTGCATTCAAATGGGTATATCTTTCCTTTTCTCATTTGCTTTTCACTTCTCTTCTTTTCACAGCTATTTGTAAGGCCTCCTCAGACAGCCATTTTGCTTTTCTGCATTTCTTTTTCTTGAGGATGGTCTTGACCCCTGTCTCCTGTACAGTGTCACAAACCTCCGTTCATAGTTCACCAGGCACTCTGTCTATCAAATCTAGTCCCTTAAATCTATTTCTCACTTCCACTGTATTGTCATAAGGGATTTGATTTAGGTCATACCTGAATGGTTTAGTGGTTTTCCCCACTTTCTTCAACTTAAGTCTGAATTTGACAGTAAGGAGTTCATGATCTGAGCCAGAGTCAGCTCCCAGTCTTGTTTTTGCTGACTGTATAGAGTTTCTCCATCTTTAGCTTCAAAGAATATAATCAGTCTGATTTCGGTATTGGCCATCTGGTGATGTCCATGTGTAGAGTCTTCTCTTGTATTGTTGGAAGAGGGTGTTTACTATGACCAGTTTGCTATGATCAAGGTGTTTGCTATGATCATATATGTATATGTTATATACATACTTATATACACATTATATGTCACAGTATATATATATGGTATACATATACATGTCTTCAAGTTATACAAGTCATTTCTGTCTTAATTTTTAAAATATGATGAAAAACATGTAAGCATAATCAAATATAGAGACGATACTTTAAACTATTGTGTATCAGTTCAGTTCTGTCACTCAGTCATGTCCGACTCTTTGTGACCTCATGAATCGCAGAACAGCAGGCCTCCCTGTCCATCACCAATTCCCAGAGTTTACTCAGACTCACGTCCATGGAGTCGGTGATGTCATCCAGCCATCTCATCCTCTGTCGTCCCCTTCTCCTCCTGCACCCAATCCCTCCCAGCATCAGGGTCTTTTCAAATGAGTCAACTCTTCGCATGTGGTGGCCAAAGTATTGGAGTTTCAACTTTAGCACCAGTCCTTCCAATGAACACCCAGGACTGATCTCCTTCAGGATGGACTGGTTGGATCTCCTTGTAGTCCAAGGGACTCTCAAGAGTCTTCTCCAACACCACAGTTCAAAAACATCAATTCTTTGGCACTCAGCTTTCTTCACAGTCCAACTCTCACATCCATACATGACCACTGGAAAAACCATAGCCTTGACTAGACGAATCTTTGTTGGCAAAGTAATGTCTCTGCTTTTTAATATGCTGTCTAGGTTGGTCATAACTTTCCTTCCAAGGAGTAAATGTCTTTTTTTCATGGCTGCAATCACCATCTGCAGTGATTTTGGAGCCCAAAAAATATGAAGTCTGACACTGTTTCCGCTGTTTCCCCATCTATTTCCCATGAAGTGATGGGACCAGATGCCATGATCTTAGTTTTCTGAATGTTGAGCTTTAAGTCAACTTTTTCACTCTCCTCTTTCACTTTCATCAATAGGCCTTTTAGTTCCTCTTCGCTTTGTGCCATAAGGGTGGTGTCATCTGCATATCTGAGGTTATTGGTATTTCTCCTGGCACTCTTGATTCCAGCTTGTGCTTCTTCCAGCCCAGCATTTCTCATGATGTACTCTGCATTAACTATTATGTATGAGTCATTTTAAATTGTGGGGATCACAGTAAAGGGCTGAATCCCCTATTTGGAGTGAATATAAGATAAAAGAACAGCTGTAAGATATAGGAAGCTCTCTTGGAGGAGGGCATGGCAACCCACTCCAGTACTCTTGCCTGGAGAATCCCACGGACAGAGGAACCTGCAGGGCTAGAGTCCATAAGGTAACAGAGAGCCTGATGAAACTGAAGTGACTTAGCATGCATGCAGGATATAGTCAATCAAGGAGACTAGCATGGCCACAGACCCTAAGTTCCCTGAAAAACTGGAGAAATATATGGATGGGCTTCACATTCTATAGGCTGTGGAATATATTTTCAATCCAAGTGTACCTATATCTCAGGAGTCTGGCAGGCTCTAACTGATAGCTAAATGGAATAAACAAATGAAAATTTCTATATATTGATGGATCATATAATAACTAGTAAGCTTTCAGCCTGATTCCCCCATACTTTCTCATGCTCTATAAATAGCAGAAAGCAGAGGTAAAGGGGGAAGATGTATGGTGAAATGTTAGTTGTTCAGATATGTCCAACATCTTGCAACCCTATGGACTGTAGCCCATCAGGCTCTTCGGTCCATGGAATTCTCCAGGCACAAATACTGGAGTGGGTAGTTCAACTATTCCCCTCATTAGGGGATAGAATTACATCTTCTGCATTCATGGATTCTTTACCATCTGAGCCACCAGGAAAGGCCCTATATGGTGAAGGGGTTGTATATTAGGAAAGGATATTTCTAGTGTAGATTGAAAAATGAGACTTTGTTTTCTTGGTATGTAGCTGAATTCCTCCTGACTGCACATGTCTTTTCTGAGTTGATAGAAGTTTCTCTTGGTGGAGAGATGGATACTTGGTCTAGGGAAAGCATCAGCCTTGGGTATTTAGCATTTATTTTCTCTTCCACTTAAGTTTAAGTCTGTACAAGGAGAATACGGTAAGTATGAGTTTGCTGTTCTACTTGATAACTTGGTAAGTTTCTTTCACAGCATAAAGAAAAAAAAAAAAAAAACACTCTCAAGATCATTAAGGAGAATTACAGCTGAATACAAAAGCGGAGAATATATCAATAGCTGAGAAAGAAGAGAAGCTAAAGGCAAAGGAGAAAAGGAAAGATATACCCATTTGAATGCAGAGATCCAAAGAATAGCAAGGAGAGATAAGAAAGCCTTCCTAAGTGAACAATGCAAATAAATAGAGGAAAACAATAGAATGGGAAAGATTAGAGGTCTCTTCAAGATAACTAGTGATACCAAGGGAACATTTCATGCAAGAATGGGCACAACAATGGACAGAAATGGTATGGACCTAACAGAAACAGATGATATTAATGCAGATGATTATTAAAGCAGATGATAAGAATAAGAAGAAGAGCTATACAAAAAAAATCTTAATGACCTAGATAAATACAATGGAGTAATCACTCACCTAGAGCCAGACATCATGGAGTGTGAAGTCAAGTGGGCCTTAGGAAGCATCACTATAAACAAAGCTAGTGGAGGTGATGGAATTCCAGCTGAGCTATTTCAAATCCTGAAAGATGTTGTAAAAGTGCTGCACACAACATGCCAGCAAATTTGGAAAACTCAGCAGTGGCCACAGGACTGGAAAAGGTCAGTTTTCATTCCAATCCAAAGACAGGCAGTGCCAAAGAATGTTCAAACTACTGCACAACTGCAGTCATCTCACACGCTAGTAAAGTAATGCTCAAAATTCTCCAAGCCAGGATTCAGCAATACGTGAACTGTGAACTTCCAGATGTTCAAGCTGGATTTAGAAAAGGCAGAGGAACCAGAGATCAAATTGCCAACATCTGCTGGATCATAGAGAAAGCAAGAGAGTTCCAGAAAATCATCTACTTCTGCTTTATTGACTATTCCAAAGCCTTGACTGCGTGGATCACAACGAACTTTGGAAAATTCTTAAAGAGATGGGACTACCAGAACACCTTACCTGCCTCCTGAGAAATGTGTATGCAGGTCAAGAAGCAACAGTTAGAACCAGACATGGAATAATGAACTGGTTCCAAATTGGGAAAGGAACACATCAAGGCTGTATATTGTCAGCCTGCTTATTTAATTTATATGCAGAGTATATCATGTGAAATGCTGGGCTGGAAGAATCACAAGCTGGAATCAAGTTTGCTGGGAGAAATATCAATAACTTTAGATATGCAGATAATACCACCCTTATGGCAGAAAGTGAAGAGGAAGGAAAGAGTTTCTTGATGAAAGTGAAAGAGGAGTGTGAAAGAGCTGGCTTAAAACTCAACATTCAAAAAGCTAAGATCATGGCATCTGGTGCCACCACTTCATGGCAAGTAGATGGGGAAACAATGGAAACAGTGAGACTGCAGCCATGAAATTAAAAGATGCTTGCTCCTTGGAAGAAAACCTATGACAAATGCTGGCAGCATATTAGAAAGCAGAGATTTTACTTTGCCAACAAAAGTTTCCCTAATCAGAGCTATAGTCTTTCCAGTAGTCATGCATGGATTTGAGAGTTGGACTGTAAAGAAAGCTGTGTGCTTTTGAACTGTGGTGTTGGAGAAGACTCTTGAGAGTCCCTTGGACAGCAAGGAGATCCAACCAGTCCATCCTAAAGGAGATCAATTCTGAATATTCGTTGGAAGGACTGGTGCTGAAGCTGAAGCTCCAATACTTTGGCCACCTGATGCAAAGAACTGACTCATTGGGAAAGACCCTGATGTTGGAAAAGATTGAAGGCAGGAGAAGGGGATGACAGAGCACAAGATGTTTGGATGCCAACACTGACTTGATGGGCATGAATTTGAGTAAGCTCCAGGAGTTGGTGATGGACAGGGAAGCCTGGTGTGCTGCAGTCCACGGGGTCACAAAGAGTCAGACATGACTGAGCGACTGAACTGAACTGAACTGAACTGAACTGATACTTCAGTCCAGAGTTATATTGTTGTTTTTGGAAGTGCCAGTAACAGATGCAACATGTGTTAAAGATACTAAGGATTCTAGATTCAGATCCCAAACTAGTGGAGGTATAAAAACAAAGATTTTTTTTTAATTTGAAAATACTTGTTTGGGAAAAGTAAGTTAAATTAAGCAATTTCTTTGAAGTTTTTTTTTTTTTCCAGTTTTCTTACAGCTGATATATAATATATTAAGGAAACATGGAGTTGATTCTGAATTGGGAACTGTAAAAATAATCACATATTAATTGATCTGAAGAAGTCATGTATATGCTAAATAAGCTCCCAAATTTAACTTGACTTTTTATACAGAAAGCTATCTTGTTTGAGGGTATATAATTTGTAGCCATGTCTACAAAAGTCAATTATTTTTCAGCACTTTGCTGGTTCTTCATGCTTCTATTACTCTTGCTTATTAATACAAGTTGTGATATTTTAAAAGTGTTACTATTAAATCTAGAGTTCTTAAACAAAATCCCAAGAAGTCCAAGTTCTCTTGGACAGTCTCAAATAACAGTGAGAAATTTCACTAAATAGGTAATGCTTAATGTTTATCTGAATAGATTCAATGTTAATGTGTTGCCTCTGACACAATTATGAATAGTTCAATTCCATCCTTCTCTCACTATATTCTCGTTCACTTTGAGGTCCCTGATAAGTTTTGTGATGGGGAGACCGGTTTTTTTCTTTTTTTCTTTCTCTTAACACATTTGAAAGATACTTTCCATATCATTGTGTATTTCTCTGGTAATATCTTGTCCTTACGTATGTTGCTGATGACTCAATCTCTGGAATCAAATAGAGAAGTAAGATCCATGCTTTCTTAGAAAATGGACTGATCTAACCCCAAACTCTTGCTGTTTCATCTTATTATTTTATGTTATTTTTGTGATTTATTTATCTATTTTTGGCTGCCCTGGTCTTTGTTGCTGCACACGGGCTTTCTCTAGTTGCAGTGAGCAGGGGCTACTCTCTAGCTGCTAAGCATGGGCTCTAGATCACGCAGGCTGGAATAGTTGTGGTGAATGGATTTAGCTGCCCAACGGTATGTAGAATCCTTCCAGACCAAGAATTGAACTGATGTCCCCTGCATTGGCAGTTGTTTCCCACCCACTGGACCACCAGGGGAGTCCATGGTTTAAATTTTGAAAATAAATTGCACCTAGTATATACTACCTTAACTATGAAAAAGAAGAGTTCAGTGTATCCTTTATGGATCACGTCTACAGATTAAATCCATTTCCCCCCATATTTATCACTTATCAATCATTTTCACAATCTTGAAATTTCTAGATGAGGATTTCTCCTTAATTCATCCACCTTAAACTAGGCTTGACTCCTACTTCTAGTTTCCAGGCTTAAATTTACTTGCCATGTATATTTCTAGTGATCCCTAAGCAAAGTAATTGGCCAAGATAAAAAGTTAAAATAAATTTACCTCCTTTTGATATTGCAATTAATTGTGGAAGTTCTCTCTTACTTTGATTATCAGGAAGTCCTCTACCACAAATTTTCCAAGAATTCTAAGAGGTGAACTCAGTCTGAATGGGTCCGAATCTTTACAATCCCATGGACTGAAGCCCGCTAGGCTCCTCTGTCCGTGGGGTTTCCCAGGCAAGAATACTGGAGTGGGTGGCCATTCTCTCCTTCAGAGGATCTTCCCAACTCAGGCAATGAACCCAGGTCTCCTGCATCGCAGGCAGACTCTTTACTGCCTGAGCCACCAGGGAAGCCTCTTACTGGGTCAATCCTACCTCAAATTAACTCATAGAAAGAGAAATGATTAGTGAGTTGACATGTCCCTAGTTTTGTTAATCTATTGCAACTGCTATACACCACTATGTTTAAGAAGAGGGCTCACCAATGTAATACATTGGTGCCACTTTTGGTCTGGTAGTAGTTTTCTGGGGATGAAGTGGGAATCAAATGGCAACCCACTCCAGGATTCTTGCCTATGAAATCCCATTGACAGAGGTGCCTGGTGGGCTATATCCCTGGGGTTGCTAAGAGTCAGATGTGACTGACACAGATAACAGCTGATTGTCAATATTATATCAGTTTTTTATGTGCAATATAGGGATTCAATATTTTGGCTTCTTTGCTGGTGGCTCAGATGGTAAAGAATCTACCTGTAATGCAGGAGACCGAGGTTTGATCCCTGGGTTGAGAAAGTCCCCTGGAGAAAGGAATGGCAACCCATTCCATTATTCTTGCCTGGAGAATTCCATTCCTGGTGGTCTGTAATCCATGGGTTGGTAAAGTGTCAGACAGGACTGAGAAACTAACACTTCACCTCAGCGGGAATCAAATATTCTCCCTCTGAGTATCACACTGCCCACTCCATATTTGCGTGAACCTCCCTCCAGACGGTATGGGTGTTTTAACTGCATGTAGATCCTTGCCTAGGCAGCTCTTGTGTAGTTCTTTTCTAAGCCATGCTCTGAAAAGGAAGATCCAATCTTGTGTTCCCTAGGTTCCATCGCTTCAGTTTATATTCATGGCTACTGTTTCATGTAGCTTATATTCACATTCCTGTTCCATCGTGCCTATGTCAATAGGAGCTTTCACGCCTAGTCACCTGCCCTGTGAAAACTAGACCTTTGTAGGGGAACCCAGCCTCTATCTCAGTCATCAGTTTGAAGTCCCCTTCCCTCAAGGGGCCCTTTGCATCATTCCTGCCAGTAGCTCTCTCACTGGGGATTAGCCCATCTATCAGAAGGTCTAATAAGGTAGACTCCATTTGTTACCAGCAGACTCCTTTTTAAGAAACTAGATTTTCCCTCTCAGGGACATAAGGAGGTGAAACCATTTCAAGGAATAAAAGAAAAAAAAAACAAAAAAACACCTCTGTCAATGTGTGCCTACTTGGCACTATTTCTATAACTAAGATGGAGAACATTAGAGATTCTTCTCCCAGCAACAAGGGATTTCAAGGGGTTTGTGCTGTTTTCATTGAGATAGAACTGGCAGGCAACGTTTAAAGATCAATTTCTTCTGTTAAAATATTAAAAATTTCTACCTACTGGGTAGAATTCCTCTAATAACAATTAAAAAAAAAATGATAGCTACTTTTTTTAGTGAGCACTTCCTAGATGCTAAACATTTTACATAAATCATCTTATTTAATCCTTAAGACAATCCTCTATATTACTATCTTTGCATTTTAAAAATATCGATTTCTTTATTTTTTATTTGGCCACATCAGATCTTAGTTGCAGTACACAGGATCTTCCTGCAGGATCTTTTCATCACAGCAGACAGACTCAATTTGCTGCTCTTGGGCTTAGGAGTTGCTGCAGCATGCAGTCTTAGCTGTTCCATAGCAGGTGGGATCTTAGTTTTCTTACTCCGGATTACACCCACCACCCCTTCATTGCAAGGTGGATTCTTAACCGTTGGATCACCAGGGAAATCCCTTATCTTTTTTTTTTTTTTAAGTTAAAATTGAGAGGGTAACAGGCAGGAAGGCCAGGGGTCTCCAAATGGAGGAAAGAGGCTGCAAGTGCCAGACATTTTTATCTCTCTTAAGAGGCAGGAGGAAAAAAACCAGCGATATTTTTTTTCTTCTCCATACAAATTTAAAAGGAGGTTTCTCTTAAAATGCTGTGTTGCCATGACACCTGGTTTCACCTGAAGCTAACTACTCTCAAACCTTGAGTTAACCAATATATTTCTTTTTCTTATGGAAATGTTGTCTTAAGCTATGCTAATGTACCCCAGACTCTATCTTCAAGTTGGTTCTGCCAAACGGCCTAATTTACTTACTCAGGTATTGTTCCGCTAATCTATGTAAACGAAACTATTTGTGTGGTAATCTGCCCTTCTACAAGATTCAAGTCAATCGTTTTATGGCCAGGGATGAATTATCTGGTGCCATTCTAAATTTTATGGCATTCCTTTCTTTTCATTAACAGACTGTGAGTGACTATATAACACACAGCTAAAGACTAGGAGGGGGGTACTCTTTGGCCCCCTTCTGATGCCTATGTCAGAAGCTTCCTCTATCTCCTTTATACTTTAATAAAACTTTATTACACAAAAGCTCTGAGCGATCCAGCCTCATCTCTGGCCCCGGATTGAATTCGTCTCCTCCAGAGGCCAAGAATCCCGGCGTCTTATCATTCAGCAACAGCCTTTCAAAATGAAGCTCAGTTTAAGCAACTAGTTCAAAGTTACAGAACTGGGATTTAAACTGGTATCTATTTGACTTAAGGGTTGGTTATCTTTCCCCACTCCACACAACACATGGGAAGGCCATGCATAAAATACCCCTAGTTGGGTCAAAATCAATGTTTTCATCCTCCCTAGAAGCATTGAGTGTAAAGAGATGAGTAAGACAGAGGCTTTGCCTTTAATCATGTACAGTCTGGTGGGGAGACAGTGTCACGTAAGGAGGATGATCAATGGTGTGATAGAAGGGACAAACGTGAGCAAGGAGGAGGGTCATCTCACCAGGAGCCCTATGCCCAGCTTCACATTTTCTTCAGGTTGCTTGGTACTTCTTTTCTTCCCTGAGAGGTGCCCAAAGCCAAATGGCTCTTCCAGGCAGTCATATGCTTTCATCTACCATCTATTTTCCTCTCCAGTTCAAGAGACTGCTTGCCACAGTTTTAATGAGATCAGATTTGTTCTTGGTGATCTATTGCCATTTCTGACCATACTGTTACCCTTAATCATTGAAAGGTCTACTTGCCTTAGACTACAAGGTGTGAAGATGAGGGGAAGGGTGCAGAAAGAAGACTAGAGAAGGATACAGGAGAATGGCTCACCTGTTCTCCCCCAAAGATGAAATTCAATGTCCCTGAGGATTAGGACAGATTTGAGAGCGTGTTTAATGTGAGGCTGTTTATGATCCATAATAATTCTAGTCTGTAAGAAGTACTACCTTGACATATTCTTCTTGGGAATTATTTAACTTAAAAACGTATTTCATTTATAACTATTTAAGTTTTTAGCTTCAGAATTCTAGCCCTTTGTACACCAAATACTGTTTTACCATCTCAGATAATTGAACAGCCACTTAAATAATGCTTTTCAGTCTAAAGATAATCATTGAACTATTTAAAAATTAAAAATGGTTTAAATAATAACCATTAATGATTCTGTATGAGTTTAGGAAATAGAATCTGGTATTATGGAAGAAGAATTTGAAGTTCAGCCAATTCAATATCTAGACCACAAATTTTTTAAAATCAGAGACAAAGTTGTTTTTCAAAACAAACTGTCTGAACATTTTTATATTTGCAGATCTCTTGCTGGCACATAGCAGGATGACTTATGTGAAATGTTGCGTCTATTTTGGAGCCAGCTGTCTCTCTCCATGGTCTCTCTCATATCCCCTGTGCTGACCATAGCATTTTTTTCTTCTTGTGTTTCTTTGCTAATGGAAAGTCTTTCTACTCAAACTAAATAGTCCAGTCTTTTCCATCTGCCAGGACAGTTTGTCTTTGGAGAGAGAATGCCAAGACTCTCTGTCAAAGTTATGCTTGTCCTGACACTGCATCGTGGAGCCATCTTCACCCTGTGTTCAAATTGCTGCTGTCTTTTCTACCCATTCGCTTCCTATGACTTGTGTAGCTGAAACTGATTTTGATTGCCTTGACTTCCCCACTGCAGGAAGGCTGTTTCTAGAACATAGGTAGAACAATGACTGAGAGGGAAAAAATGGCTATGTTATAGGTCTTTTTATGCCTTTTTAATTGCACATCCTCACAATAGCAATTTTTGAGATGCGTGTCTATCTAAGAGAGTGAACACACACTGACCTTGTAGCCCATGACTTCAGACTCGTTGGCTAATGGTCTGACGGGGTCCCAGCCCAGAGAAAGCTGAGAACCCTGTTGCTCCCACCTGAGATTGTTAGGTGCTTGACTGGGGGCTGCAAAATGAAAAGCAAAAGTGAGTGCAAGAGATATGTTAAATACCTTTATTCACTTAAATTCTTGTGAGTATTTCAGTCTTTTCCTGTGTTCAGTAGTTGGCTGGCACCATAGGCTTCCTTCCAGCGAGAATCAGATAAGGAGGGTTTTGCTCCAGGAGTGTCATTTTAATAGCTACTCTGCTGAGCTTTTGAACCCAAATCCTTTTATCTCCCTCCTGTGTCAAAAATCGCTTAGCCTTGTTTCACAGGAAGATAACCTTTATCTACTGTGAATGCAAAATTTTCTGAGCTAGTTTTAGAATTCAGATCTAAGCACTGAAACGAGACTAGGAGTCAAAACTCCTCTTCAACTCAGTTTATTATGTACCTCACGTGGCTTTCAGAAATGTTAAAAGATATTTCCCTTTTGTCTGAGACAAACACAAAGCCCCGGTCACTTACGGGATTTCTTGGTGGCTGCACTCACTTCACTGCTGGGTGGCCCATATCCAGCTCCATTATAAGCCCTCACTGTGAAGTGATATAGCGTATTTCCTTCTAATCCTGTCAGGATGATGGATGACTCGTTCCCCCTCGTTTTGACGGTTTCTGCTGCATCTTCTTGTTCCATGTCTTTCCAATAACCAATCTGTCAACAAATTATCACATGACAGATTAATTTTAGTTTCCCCTGTTGAACTTTTTTTTTACCCGTTGGGTGTTTCTCAACGCAGAGTACTAACCTCTATACAATCATGGCTGGTTGGATGTTTTTCAAACCCACCTCTGGGAAATCGTTGCTGTATCATCCAACTAATAGGTTCCACTAATGAGGCCAAATCAGTCTTAACTGCTGCCTGATTTGCATCTGTGTAAACCATAGCACCTTAACAGTACTCAGCAAAGCAGCAAAAGGTGCTACCTTGTAGCCTGGTAGCATGAAGGATCATTCATGAAGTTGGAATAATTCCTTTCTCATACATCATTGGGATCATTTCCCATTCAAAGCCATCTAGCTTTTAATGAATTATTTAAGAAAGATACATGAGGAATATTTCCTCCTCAGCCCCACACAGAGGTGAATCACATAGCTGGATGAGTTTAAAAAAGAAGAGGTGAGAGAACATTCATGGTAATTTGGAATGGTCTAAATACATAAAAATAACATTACTAGGATGTGGGAGGGTGGCAGAAGGGAATAGCTCTTTGTCAAAGCACACTTTGTGCATTGAGATGATCTTTCCTGGTTATATGCTCTTGGTGGCTGGTCTCATACCAAACTTGATCCCTTTATGACATTTAATAATTATCTGTGTGTATATAATGCTTAACCCTGTTCATAAATTAGAACTTAATTATGCATGAAGGCATTACAGGGTAGTTTTTCCCCCTACTTCTTTACCTCGGTGAAAATGAAGAATAACAGTTCTTTTTCCAGTTAATTACTGTGGTGAAAGAAGTGTATTTCTGCAACCATTTCATCTCCTTCAAGTTCTTTGTCTACAGGCTAGAAAGTGAAACATCACATTTGCAGATTCTAGTATGAGATTTAGGCAGTGAGGACTCTGTGTGAAACTTGATGTATTCTGGAGTATACTCAGGACACCCACTTCCTTGGGTCCATTGGAAGGTACTGGAGGCCACTGTCTCCCAGGAGAGAAAAGGACTGGAGTCACTTCCCATCCCTCTTCCAGCCTAGATGCTGGCTGAAGGGAGAGGGAGTAAAACATGTCCAGAGGAGGAAGGAAGTTAGAAATTATAACTGCAGCCTTATGACATGAAGACTATAACAGCCACATTTTCTTCTTTATACTGTTTCATATCTAAAAATTAATAACCTGGGTCCCTTCCTTTCTTGTGAAAGGGTGTTATGAGTAGGTAACTTTCTATTGTAGTTTGTTAGAGGAGACGGACAAGTTGACTAAAGGAAGTTTCTTGGCTCTCCATTTTAAGGAGATGGTGAGTACATTTTCATTTGTTTAAAGAGATATTTGCACAATGTCAGTATGGGACAGTTCCACTGCCAACTGTTACTTTTAGGAAGCTGTTGAATGGGGAGAAGGATGTGTATGGATGTTGAGTAATGAAAGGGATATAGTACTTTAGTTTTCAACATCCATTTCACCCTCATTCTAGTGTGTCTTCCTGGACTGAAGAGATGAAAAGATAAACACTGTATTTCCAAGACTCCCTTGTAGTTAGGGCTCTGAATATATTTTAGGTATAGCCAGTCAGATGCATATGCCTGGTATTTGAAAGTAAAAGTGAGATAGAGATCAAAGAGATATAGATCGAACTTCCACCAACTCTGGTGTTTGTTTGTTTGTTTGTTTTTTGGTTTGTTTTTTGCCTACAAGTATAGTAACAGACAGTGGAAACAGTGTCAGAATTTATGTTTTTGGGCTCCAAAATCACTGCAGATGGTGATTGCAGCCATGAAATTAAAAGACGCTTGCTCCTTGGAAGGAAAGTTATGACCAACCTAGATAGCATATTAAAAAGCAGAGACATTACTTTGCCAACAAAGGTCCGTCTAGTCAAGGCTATGGTTTTTCCCGTGGTCATGTATGGATGTGAGAGTTCGACTGTGAAGAAAGCTGAATGCCGAAAAATTGATGCTTTTGAGCTGTGGTGTTGGAGAAGACTCTTGAGAGTCCCTTGGACTGCAAGGAGATCCAACCAGTCCATCCTGAAGGAGATCAGTCCTGGGTGTTCATTGGAAGGACTGATGCTGAAGCTGAAACTCCAGTACTTTGATCACCTCATGTGAAGAGTTGACTCATTGGAAAAGATCCTGATGCTGGGAGGGATTGGGGGCAGGAGGAGAAGGGGACGACAGAGGATGAGATGGCTGGATGGCATCACCGACTCAATGGACATGAGTTTGAGTCAACTCCGGGAGTTGGTGATGGACAGGGAGGCCTGGTGTGCTGCAATTCATGAGGTCACAAAGAGTCGAACATGACTGAGTGACTGAACTGAACTGAACTGATAGTAATAGAGACATTATTTTGCCTTTCCCCTTCACCCTCTGACTGTGGTAGCAAAACTGAATGGCTCATTGTCTAACCATCAACTTTATGGGAGGTTAAGAAGCCACGTGCAAGAAAACCATTTTGTTGGTGCAAATTATAGTAACATGATGGAGTTCTGGAACTGGCAGGAACAGCAGAGGCTTCCAGATCACAAAGTCTTCTTGAACGTGGAGCTGTCCTGTTCATGTTGACTTCCAAACAAACCACAGCAGTGGAGTGTGGGACGAGGGCTGGAGACTTCCTGCTTTTAATGGACATCACTGTCTTCCTCTATGTCATGGTCCATCGACTAGCTTTAACAGTCATTTTGGAAAGATCACGGAGTCTGTTAATTTAATTCAATAATTTTGTAACAATTTAATACTTAAAACACTTCCTATTTAAGCTAGAGTAATTTAATTCTTTGCAATTAAAAACTGTCTGACACACCTGCGCAGCTCTTGGGGGAAAAAAAAGTGTATATAGTTAATAAGGGACTTCCCAGTGGCTCAGTGGTAAGCAATCCACCTGTAATGCAGGAGACACAGGTTTGAGCCCTGCGTTGGGAAGATCCCCTGGAGGATGGCTTGGCAACCTACTCCAGTACTCTTGCCTGAAGAATCCCAAGGAGTGAGGAGCATGGCAGGCTACAGTCCATAGGGTCGCAAAGAGTCAGACACGACTGAAACTAACCACATACTCACATAGTTAATAAGATAATCATAATCAAATTCCTGTTTCTCATCCTTGTCCCTTCACAGATTTGAACTGGCATACAGCTGAATGGATGAACTTCAGAAATTTGTTTGATTAAGCTGAAATGCTCTAACCCTGCCTTTTGTATTATGTTTGCCCCATTATTCGTAATTCCAAGAGCTAACTTATCTTGTTTGATTTTCAGCATACTTTTAACTGAAGAAATCTAAGCTATTTTCAAACTACACAATTGAATGACATGTTGTTGGATGAACAAATGTGTATCTTTCTCCTTTCCAATGATTTCTCTGATTTTCAGGTCTCTGTTTCAACTTTCTTTAATTGGATAGATTATTTTAAGTTAGTTAAATATATATATTTGAGAGAGTTTAGTGTGATTAAATTCAACAGATTACAGATTTCGATACAAACACAGATTCCAATACAAATTCTGGACTTCTAAATATTGAATGCTTAATTTGCTGATGAATCACCATGAAATTCAACATCCCAAGTAAAACATAATATGTTTCTAAGTAACAGATTGCTAAAAAATACAAATTCTAGATGTACCAGATAAAACCTATCATAAATCTAAAATTTTAAAAAAAGCATTATTTCTCTTTCTGGAATTTTGAGAAAAAAAAAAGCTGGAAGAGTTAGTTATTACCTTTACAAAGAAATATTAATTTTATTTCCTACGTTTTTGATGAAAGATAGGATAAATCAGAAAAGCAGAAAAACATATGGAGTTTAATATCATGCTTATCTAGTGATTCTTAACTTGGAATTGAGGTAATATAGTATTGATAAGTCACCCTATACCTTTTAAAGTTGAAACTTCCTCTTTATTCAATTTATTTCTCCATGATTCAATTCTATCCTGATGATAAATTTCATCAACCTATACATTTTGAACTCTCTATGAGATCACTTGAAATGAAGTTTAAAACATTTTAAAAGACACAAATATCTGAAACTAGAAGCACAGATAACCTATTTTATGACTCTCACACAGTTGGGGTTTTCATGGGTGTGCTTTTATTACATTATTTTATTATATCCTTCTAGTATTTTTATTACATATAGCTAACAAATCATGTACTTATAGTCACATATGAATATTTTCCCATTTTTATAGTAATAATTTATCATATCCCTTGTGTACCAAATATAATTTAACCATTGTTCTTTTGTGGAACATCTGGGTAGCTTCCAGATTTGTTCTCTTACTTAAAATGTTGACATGAGTATGTTCATTGTTCATGTATATTGTTTTCCACACACTGGAGTAATTCCCCAGAACAGAATCCCAGACAGGAGATTATAGGATCCAAAATTATTGAAGTTTTTATACTTTTGAAACAAAAGTGCTACACTGGTTTTCAAATAGTTTGTACTAATTTTCATTTCCAATGATAGTGTATAAATCTGAGAGATACACTGTACTGTTCACATATCATGGTTGTGGAGTCAGAGGCCTAAATTTTAATCATATTTTTGAAATCTATAAGCTTCATATAATGGGACAAGTTACTTAACCACTGAATCTCTATATCTTTATTTATAAAGCAGCTAAAATTCTACTTACTTCAGTTTTATGAATTGTTTTCAGATAGCTCCCTTATTTTCATCCAACTACTTAAACTATTTTGTTTTTTGGTGGCTTAATATTTCTGATTTTCATAACTTGTGGGTCTATTTCCTTTTGTTTTTGCTATTCTTCACATTGTTTTAATTTCTGATTTCATTCCTCAAAATTATTTTTACTTATGTGTAATATAAATAGTGGCAGGCAGGAAGCATGAACTCTGAGTGAGCCAATAGTTTTAGGAGTGTAGATTTGAACTTAAATCTGCAGGATGCTTTTCTTAGTAGATAACCCATTTTTTCCAAAATTGATTCTCCAGGATAATGATAATTTTAACTATGCAGATAACATATTCAATTATCTGATATGATGATTCTAAGATATTCATGTCATACACAATCTGGTTTCCTTACATGAAGTTACAGGATTTAAATCTACCACTGCTGCTGTATGCAGTCAAAGGTTACTGGATGAGACACAGACTTCCCCCTATTTCCCAGTCTTTATTCAGTCACATTTAAAACCATTGAAGGTTTCTTCCCATCTGATTTTTGTTACCTGTTAGTTTTTAAAAGCATAATTCTTACCTCCTGTATTCCCTTGTTTATAATTTAAATTGCACACAATGGTCACTGCTCATTCAATAGTGTACTTCCTGAATTTAATAAACACAGCTCTATTATCTGATGTTATTTAATGTTGCAAAAGTTTTTGCACCATTGCAAGTAATTTATTCTCTAGTAAGGTTAGATTTAAAAAAAAAATAATCAAAATGCATAGTGAAATGTAAATATTTTACCATACTTTGAGTTTTTCAAAACTATTAAATTATTCATTCAAAAGTTTTTTTTAATATGCATTATTTACCAAGCACTGTGCCTGCAGGCAACTGGGGATTAATGGTGAGTCCAAAAAGACACTGCATAGGCAGAACACAGAGGAATTTTAGGACTGTGAAACTATTATGTACAATTTACAATGGTAGATACATGTCATACTTTTGTCTGAAGACTTAAAGTGTACATCAACAGTGAATCCTAATTTATTTGTTTCTTATTGAAGTATAGTTGACTTATAATGTTGTGTCAATTACTACTGTATAGCAAAGTGATTCAGTTATATACATTCTTTTTTATGTTCTTTTCCATTATGGTTTATCATAGGATATTAACTATGGTTTGCTGTGCTATACAGTAAGACATTCTTATTTATCCATTCTATGTTTAAAAGCTTATATCTGCTAATCCCACCTCCCACTGTATCCATTCCCTAACCCCTTCCCCCTTGGCAACCACCAGTCTGATATCTGTTTTTGATTCTGATTTTGTTTCGAAAATAGGTTCATTTGTGTCATATTTTAGATTACACATATAAGTTATATCATATGGTATTTGTCCTCTTTCTGCCTTACTTCACTTAGTGTGATAATCTCCAGGTCCATCCATGTTGCTGCAAAGAGTGAACGCTAATTTAAACACTAGATTTTGACTGGTAATGACATGTTACTGTAGGCTCATCGACTGCAACAAATGTTCTCTGGGGGGGATGTTGATCATGGAGGAGTTAAGGTTAAGTGTGTGAAGACAGTGGGTACGTGGGAACCCTTTTTTTCTGCTCAATTTTGCTGTGGATTCAAAAAGTTTCTTAACTGGAAAAAAAAAAAAACAAAACAGTAGCCAAGATAGTTACTGGATGAAAAACCACACAAATGTACAATTGTGGTTCAGCCAAGCTGCATTTTGCTGGAGATCTACAGTGTGGACTAGGACTCAGTGGAGGGAGGCTGGTCAGAGAAAGCATCAGTAAGGAAGGCAGAGGAGGAGTAGGTGCAAACGTGGAGAGGTGAGTGGAGAACGTGTGAACCTGAAAAAAACTTCACTTAGGCTAACGTGAAGGCTGAGGGTGTGTGTAGCTCCCTTTGATTCTAGAGGCAAAGGACGGAACCTAATCTTATCACTGGCTGGAGCAATGCAGTTTGGAGCTTATCACAGTTTGGAGCAATGCCAACACATTGAAGGATCTTAAGCAGGGGTGAGCGTGACATGTACATGTGATATCAAATTTTTGTTTTGAAAAGATACACGCAGCAGTCAAACATTTGTTGCTTTGTTTTTTCAGCATGTAAGTTAGGTCACTCCTTTGTCCAAAACTCTCCATATTGCACTTACAGTAACTTGCAGACTGCTCACCACAGCTTACCCGACATGATTGCTGTATACTTCTCCAACCTCACCTTATATCGCACATCACTTTGTTCATCACCTTCCAGCAAAACAGCCTCAAACATTGAGTTACATTCTCGATTTACAGCCTTTGAACTTCTAGTGCTGTTTTTACCCATAAGCTCTTTTTACATTCTTTCTCCAAATTGCCATCTCCTTTTCATCCAAGTTTTAGCTAAACTGTGAAGCTTCCCTTGGTCACTTTCTTAAAGAAACTTTCCCTCCCTTAGTCACTCTATTTTATATTACTCTGAGTTTCATTATGATTATTATTATCACTTATAATTATCACCAACTGAAAGGAAAAGGAAAGTGAAGTCGCTCAGTCATATCTGGCTCTTTGTGACCCATGGACTCCTCCATCCATCGGATTTTCCAGGCAAGAGTACTGGAGTGGGTAGCCTTTCCCTTCTCCAGCAGATCTTCCCAACCCAGGGACTGAACCCAGGTCTCCCACATTGTAGGCAGATGCTTTACCGTCTGAGCTACCGGAGATGCCTATATGAATTACTATATGAAACTATCCTAATTTATCTGTTTCATTGCTTGCTTCATATTGGCATTGAGGAGCACTGTATGATTTATCTTAGTGAATAAATGGTTGCAATATGAAGACAGCTTGGAAAGGGGCTGAAGTAGAAACAGAGCAGTTAGGAGGTGATGCCTGAGTCTGGGAAGAAATGGGGATGGCCTGGATTAGCACGGCAGCTATGGACATGGGGATGGGTATGCAGTAGAGAGATCTTTAGAAGATAAAGCCAACAGACTTTGGTGACGGACTAGTTATAGGTGTGACAAGAAACTCTGTGGGCGTTCTCTACTTTAAGGTAGGGATATTTTTCAGTTACTTTGTTTTTGGATTGCTGTTTACTTTGGATTTTTATTGTTGCTATTGTCACTGATTTTGCTCCATCTATTCTGTCTTCTTGGCAGATATCTAGTTGGTTTATGGGCCAAAGCCTTTTGCTCTTTACATCTGCCTTCTTCTCTCTTACCTTATAGTAAAATTTCCTTATTCATGTACTTTGCATTCTGAGTTTACTTCTCAAGCTTGTACTCCAAAGCTCTGGCCTAAATAATTAGCAATATCAAATTTGCATTTGATTGTTCCTAATGAATATTTTATTTTAATTACTTTGGTTTTTATTTTATTGCACTCTCTTTAATAAACAGCATTACTCTTTTAATATATTGATAGAAGAAATATTTTCTTTTCTGTCATTGTTATCTAGAAACTTATGTTTAAAAATTATCTTCTTATTTACAAGAAAATCTCTTATGGGAAAGGAATTCATTCTGAGCCTTATCATTTGTTTTCTTATTTCAAAGATTTTTCTCCTATCATTTCTTTCCTCTTTAAAAAGTATTTCTTCTGTTTAATGATTCTAGGATTTAACCTGTTTTTAATGGTGCTCTACAAAGGAATAGAAGTTCTATTTGCATAGGGATATATCCATCTCTAGACTGTGTATCCAAGCCCAGTGGCTGATGCTGTGAGACAGAGGCCAAACTTTGTGCTGGTACAAGCCTCCACTCATATTCTCCACACAACACAAAAAAATTTTCAGAAGCTTGAGATAAGAGACAAAGCTTCCTGTTCGTGACTACAGTTTTTTCATTGAAGAAAAAGATAAAGGAGAAGGAGGCTAGAGGCTATTTTGTTGCTTGCTTGAACCTAGAAAATAGAATTTTGAAGATGGGTCATTGCACAAAGATGAAAGGAAAGAAAACCTTAGAAAATTGTACTAAAATTCTTGTTTCATACTCCTCATTATGATTGCAAAAAAGATTCTCTCTTTTCTCCTGGTTTCATGGTTACTTTAAGGGATATTAAGAAAACGTGATTTTACATGTTTCCATTCAATTCACTGCCATTCCTAAATTAAAAAATTGTGACTAAACTGACGGTTAGAAAGCAGATACTTCCTTACTACCCTGCTTTCTCCACTGATTCTTCACCTTCAGACACACTTTAAACACTATAATCTTTTCCCGAGTAATGCTTAAGTCCCTTTTATGTACCTCTTATGTAACACCTAAGTTCAGCCATGTATTTATATTGAGTTTCAGAAATTCCCTGATAGCTCAGTTGGTAAAACATCTGCCTGCAATGCAGGAGATCCCAGTTCAATCCCTGGGTTGGGAAGATCCCCTGGAGAAGGAAATGGCAACCCACTCCAGTATTCTTGCCTGGAGAATTCCATGGACAGAGGCGCCTGACAGGCTACAGTCCCTGGGTTGCAAGAGTCGGACACGACTGAGTGACTAAGCATGCACACCAGTGTCCTTGGGCTTCCTTTGTGGCTCAGCTGGAAAAGAATCTGCCTGCAGTGCGGGAGACCTGGGTTGGGGAGATCCCTTGAAGAAGGCAAAGGCCACCCACTCCAGTATTTTGGCCTGGAGAATTCCAGGGACTGTATAGTCCATGGGGTCGCAAAGAGTTGGACATGACTGAACGACTTTCACTTTATGTAAAACCTAAGTTCAGCCATGTGTTTCTATTGAGTTTCAGAAATTCTATACATGGGAAGCACATTTCCCATGAATAATGAATTTGTTTCGGTCAGAAAAGTCTCTGCTTGCGTCTATTTAGTTGATCTCCAGTTTCCTAATCTCCCGAGCTTAGCACCAGGTATAGTTATTAAATTGGCTATTCACAATCAGTACTCTGAGATACACTGGCAGTCAGCATTATTAGATTGCATGCAAAATTAGCTGCTTTGTGCCCAGAGGTAATTTTACTATAAAGGATACAATTTAATGAATCAAATAAGATAAATAAACAATGCGTAGTTAAGATTTTTAATATTTATGAGACAGTTCAACAGTGATTAGAGGCTCTGCGGTGAGGAAGTATGAAATGCAGCAGGAACATAAGGATGGATATAATTTACTGAATAAATTGTATTTATTTTTTCTATAAGCCGTCACTGCTATCTAAAAATTACACTTAGAAACTGGTTTCAAATATAATTGAATTTGTTCTTAACATGTGTAGTTCAGTGTAGGTCTTTTACAAATGTTAGTTCCATTCCCTTCTTCATTTTAATCTACTCAAATGTTCTAAAATACAATATATTAAACAAGATATTAGGGGAGTATTTTTTTAATAACTAAGGTCCTTAAATGTTTTGTCTGATGAGGGGTAGACGTAATAGTCCCTTAATAGATACTAGTTATATGAAAGAATAAAAGTTACAGTATGAAAGTTAATATAGGTAGAACTATATTAACTTTTTTTAAAAAAAGTATTATGTACTCAAGCATATTATATGGTTAACCACATATAAGGTGCTAGAAATGCAGTTTTGGAAATGTATAGTTTTAAATGCGTATATTAGAAAAGGCAAAAAGCCAAAAAATCGATGATAAAACCATCTTACAGAGTTTGAAAAACAGTACATTTTAAGCCCAAATAAACTAGAAAGAAGGGTATAATAGAGGTTAACCACATATAAGGTGCTAGAAATGCAGTTTTGGAAATGTATAGTTTTAAATGCATATATTAGAAAAGGCAAAAAGCCAAAAAATCAATGATAAAACCATCTTACAGAGTTTGAAAAACAGTACATTTTAAGCCCAAATAAACTAGAAAGAAGGGTATAATAGAGATGAATTGAGAAACAAAATATTGGAATAGAGCCAAAGTTAATTCTTTGAAAAGACCCAAAAATTTGTAAATCTCCTTTGATCAGGAGTCATCAGAATAGAGAGGGAGAAGGAGAGGATATCACCAAATTATTGAAAGAAAATAATACTACTGATCTCGGAGATATTAAAAAGACAATGCTAGAAAGTGGAAATGCTTTGTAAAGTGGAAATACAAATCCTGCCCTAGGTAAGAATTTTAAAAGTCTTGGCAAGCATCCAAAAGCAGACAGAATTTGAAGGAGAGCTTACTCTTGACAAGTTACAACTGTGACAGGTAAGTTTGTGAATGTTTTGCTTGAGAATATGACCATGGCGCCAGGAGTTCACAGCTTTACTGGCTGGAGTAGCAAATGGTAGAGTTTAGTGCAAGAAAAAGCAGTTGGAAACATAAGAAGGAAATTCAAAAAGTAAGAGAATGACAGAAATTGTAAGACCCCAACCCAAGTATAAACTCTTCATATTTTTGGCTAAATGATAAACAATTCTTGCCTTGGGATAAATACTGTGGCATCTGATAAAAACGTAAGCAGTGACCAAGAGAAATCTACTTTTAAAAGAGCTGCACTGGGTGGGATTTTTGAGCTTGCTGCATTTTAACTGAGTGTATTCTCTAATGACTTCAGGATGCAGAAAAATGACAGGTCTTTAAAGCATGTGTTTAGAGACTTATTGGGCCTTTCCTGATAGCTCAGCTAGTAAAGAATCTGCCAGAAATGCAGGAGACGTGGGTTCGATCCTGGGTCGGGAAGATCCCCTGGAGAGGGAAAGGCTACCTATTCCAGTATTTTGGCCTGGAGAATCCCATGGACATACAGTCCATGGGGTCACAAAAAGTCAGACACGACTGAGCGACTTTCACTTACTTAGAAACTTATTATGAAATACTTTGGGTGAAAATGATATGATGACAGAGATATTCTTCAAAATAATACTATGATTGATTGTTTTTGTTGTTCAGTCACTAAGTCATGTCTGATTCTTTCGCAACCCCTTGAACTGTAGCTTGCCAAGTTCCTCTGTCCATGGGATTTTCCAGACAAAAATACTGGGGTGGGTTGCCATTTCCTTCTCCAGGGGGTCTTCCCAACCCAGGGATCGAAGCCTTGTGTCCTGCATTAGCAGGTGAATTCTTTACTACTGAGCCACCCAGGGAAGCCCTAGGATTGATTGAAAGTGAAAATGATAGTTGCTCAGTCGTGTCCAACTCTTTGCGACCCCAAAGACTGTAGCCCACCAGGTTTCTCTGTCCACGGAATTCTCCAGGCAAGAATACTGGAGTGGATTGCCATTCCCTTCTCCAGGGGATCTTCCTGACTCAGGGATGGAGACTTGGTTTCCTACATTGGAAGGCAGATTCTTTACCTGCACTTTATATACGGCTTCTCGTGGGCTCCCCTGGTTGCTCAGACAGTAAAGAATCTGCCTGCAATTCAGGAGACATGGGTTCAATCCCTGGGTGAGGGAGATCCCCTGCAGAAGGAAATGGCGACCCACTCCAGTATTCTTGCCTTTAGAATTCCATGGACAGAGGAGCCTGTTAGGCTATAGTCCATGGAGCTTCAAAGAGTCAGACATGACTAAGCGACTAACACACACAGACATACATATATAAAACAGGTTATTCTTTTTTAAGCCCAATTATTCATTAATTCATAATTATTGAAGACAAGTGTTGAGTAGAAATTCAGTATGCTCTTTTGTAAATACGTGTAAATTTTAAATATGTGTAAATATTCACATGTGTAAATATTTCACAATACAAAGTTAAAGAAAAATATGTTAAAATCAAAGATTATGGTTATATTACAATGAAAAGATTAAATAGGGATAAATCAAGAAAAGATCTGCAAGGTCAGTGTGGATAAAGATCAAAGAAGGCCTAAAAAATGCAAGCTATATAATGATCATGAATTAGATATGATATTGTAAGTGAATAATTCTACCAAAATTGTTTTATATACTCAGCTCTATTCATAACATACTCAAACTGTAAACAAATCTAATGTCCATCAATGGAAGAATGATAAATATATTGTGGGATACTCACAAATGAACTTTAAGGGAAAGCCTGTGATAATGTAAATTAATCTTACCAATATACTGTTGAGGGAAAAATACAAAATATACAAACTCCATAGGGTTCCCAGAACTAGCAAAATCAATCAGAAATCAAGATATTGTTTTTTGGGGGGTTATTGGAGATTAAGAATAGTGACTACAGGAGACACAAAATGAGTCTCTAGTTTTTCCTAATGTTTTATTTCATGACCTGGGTTGTGCTTACATAGGTATGTTCACTTTGTGGTAATTCACTCAGCTGTGCATTTATGATTTGTGCATTTTTCTGTATGTAGATTAAAAAAAATCTTCCCTTTTGAAAATAGAGTCTTGGCCATTTTATAATTAACAATTAGTCATTAGTAATTGGCATTTTTATAATGCTAGTATGTCTTTGGCAAAGCTTTCTTTGTGTGTTTGTGTTAAAACACTTTATGATAGTCCTGTTTTTCAGTATAGTAAGCAAGCCCATGTATATATCTATCTCTTCAACACCCACTGAATTAATACCTCTATGCCACAAGTATGTTGTCAGGTATTTAAGTTATAAACCTAGCTCTCAAAAGGAAAAGTTCGCTGTAATTTGGTAATTCTCATATGGGTCATTCTAAAAGAATCTGTTCCCAGTATTGGTAAAATTAAATGGGTTGATATCCACGTTTGCTATTTTATTTTGTGCATGGATGTGCATTATATGATAGAGAGTAAGACTGTGGATGGTCACATGATGAGCTTGAGATGGCTGGATTTAAAAGCAAGGAAAACACCCTGTTTTGAGGTAGCACAAATTCACATTTGTGTCAGAGTGAAAAAATAAGAAATGCTTCTGATTTTGATAAGAGATATAATTCATACCCTTGGGTTCTTTATGTGGATAAGAATATATTTGGGCATATATTTTAGTATTCTTTAAATAAAATGATTTATAAAAGTTTAAGATGGAAAATTTGAAAAGTGATTTGGGTTAGAGAATTTTCTCCATCAAGAAATGTATCTAGAAGCAAATGAAAAAGAAACACAGTATGAACTGAGTTATCCATTATTTTCTAAAAGAACTCTACAGGATAGCTTTTCAATAGGACAAGAGACAGAATAAGTTAAGTAACTGAAATGTTGCTTCAATTTCCTTTGATCTGCTGAATTTTGAAAAACATAAATAGCTTTAGTTAGCCTCCCAGTCTCTGAAAATAACCCAAGAAAGAAATCTAGTGATAGAAACATGAAAGCTATTTGATTTTTTTCAGAATTCACAGAATTTCAGAAAAGGAAGGGTAGAAATAGTTACTTCTCACTGTTTAGGTTTTTTTTTTTTTTCTTATTATTATATGAACGTGTCATGTCTGACTCTTTGTGACCCCATGGACTGTAGCCTACCAGTCTCCTCCATCCATGGGATTCTCCAGGCAAGAATACTGGAGTGGGTTGCCATTTCCTTCACCAGGGGATCTTCCAGACCCAGGGATCGAACCTGGGTCTCCCGCCTTGCAGGCAGACGCTTTATATAGTCATGACAAAACGCTAAAGAGAATCTGCAAAAATAGTTGCTACACACCACCTTTTGGAAAATAAAACAGTCTTTGTGTTTATTTTTTGGTAACTGGTTTCATTTTGGCTTCTTTTCCTCCTTTAATTTATGTCTGAAATTCCATTTTCCACACACATACACACATACCCTTGCACCCTCTGCTATACCAATTAAATGCAATCTGCCTAGTAAGAATTATTGTCAGTCAACAGTGAGGACCTTTTTTTTGTTTTTTTCCCCGGTTTCCTGCTCTGATGATTAGAGTCAGAACATAAAATAAAATACAAAAACAATCTCATCACTTTTTGCCTTAAGAAATCTCCACTACAACTTATTTTATAGATCAAAACACAATTGGCATCTTTTCAGTGCAATCAATAAGTGGAAATAGCTTTAGTGACACGTCTAAAATGAACTTCTGAGTTACATATCCTCTGCAAGATCTGAAATAAATACATGCAAGTCTTGAACATAGCCCAGGAAAAGGAGTCGCTAGGAGTGTCTTTTAGTGAGAATTGTAAAATGGGACAAGCTGTTTTACCTTTCATTCTTCTTAATAGTAAGCATGAAAAGCTTCGAAATCAGAACCAGGACATCGTGTACTTTTCTCCTTGCTATAAAAATACATTGTTGCTTATTGCTGAAATGAACCCAGCCTTTAAAATACATAGTTAATAAAAATCTTTCAAAAAGGCCACAGTGAATATGAAATGCCTTTAACTTGATAGTCATGGGGAATTATGTTTCACAGGCAAATTGCAGAATACATAAAATATTTCTAAAATTCCTTTTCCGGTTTATTCAGGAAAATTTTTATTAATAATTTACTATTTTATTTAGGAAAATTGAGGACATTCAGGGACAGAAGCATATGCTCATGCAAACAGAAATTTATGCTCATGAAGGGCATTGGCATGGGTTTATTTTCAGGAATGTTTCTCCAGAATATCAGGATGCTAAGGAATCCCAGGCTAATTATGGACATAAGAATTGTCTTGTTCTGATGTTCTTCCTCTCTGCCTTTTGTTTACTTTGTTGTTTTCAGTTGCTAAGTCGTGTCTGACTCTGTGACCCCATGGACTGCAGCATGCCAGGCTGCCCTGTCCTTCACTGTCTCCCAGAGTTTGCTCAAATTCATGTCCATTGAGTTAGTGACTGTATATAATCATCTCATCTCCTATCACCTGCTTCTCCTTTTGCCTCAGTCTTTCCCAGCATCATGGTCTTTTCCAGTGAGCCAGCTTTTAGCATCGTAGCCCACGCATTGGAACCTTAGCTTCAGCAACAGTCCTTCCAATGAACGTTTACTTCCTTTAGGATTGACTGGTTTGATCTTCTTGCTGTCCAAGGGACTCTCAAGTATCTTCTCCAGCACCATTCAAAAGCTTCAATTTGTTTACTTATATTTTCCATAAACACCCCACAATATTAAACTGTGATCTTTTTAAGAGTAAGAACTAGATTTTAATGATTTTTGCATTTCTCCTGCCTAGCACAGTGCCTGATACTAAATAAACTTATTTTAAAATACTTATCAAGTGTTTATTTGGTGAAGAAATAAAAAAAAAAATAATCATTTAGCATTCCATTAGCACTTCATTTCCTTTGTCATTCCTCTCAATCTGGGAAAATCAGAGGCAAAAATGATGAAATGGGCTTCCCTGGTGGCTCAGACAGTGAAGAATTTGCCCGTAATGTGGAAGACCTGGGTTTGATCCCTGGGTCAGGAAGATCCCCTGGAGGAGGGAATGGCTACCCACTCCAGCATTTTTGCCTGGAGAATCCCGTGGACAGAGGAGCCTGGTGGGCTATATAGTCCGTGGGGTCACAAAGAGTTGGACAGGACTGAGTGGGTGACTTTTTCTTCTTTTTTTCTGGCTACACTGGCATCTGTTCTGATTTTGGATGCACATGAAATACTGATTTTCTCAGAAAAGCTTGAGAAATTCTGCTCTAAGATTCAGGAACTTCTGTTCACAGGGCACTTAATGCTGGTGGGTTCATAAATTCCAAACTGAATCTAATAATTTACTTGCATGGGCCAGTGACAGAGATGGCAATCCAGATGGGATAGTCATGGTAATTCAAAAATCAAAATCATTCAATAAATATAGCTCACTTCTGATTTTCAATCATGCTGCACGTCAGAGCCAGAAATTTCACATATCTCAATGTCAACGATTTCTGCATTTAGTCTCTGTAGCCATGAAATTTCAAGCTGCTTCCATGTAAGTAATCAAACTTCTCAAATGGGTGGTTTTAAGATAATGTCAACAAAATAGTTCAGCTATTTGTAAAATACAATTAGATGGATTGGTGTCTATATTTGTGATTTTATACTCTTTCCCTCAGATGGCCATTTTTGTGAGGTAATACTAGATTTATAGAAGGCAGTCTTAAAAGCTAGGTGAAAAAACCACCTATTAGAACTCATAACAGAATTCTAATCTAGCCTAATTGTGACATTTAGAAATTCCATGGTGGACCCACTTATAAATTAAAAGGGATGACATTACTAAAAATTCCTGAAGCCCTTTACTATAAAGTCATATTATTTTCTGTCGAGCTAGGGTCTGTCATCATTCTGACCCTGTCTTTGTGCTTTGCTATTTCTACCAAATCAATTGCTTTGACCATTCTGTTAGATAGAGCAATTAGTCATTTTAATAACAAAATTAATCAGTTTGATTTGAATTACTTGGTTAATGTATTTGAAAGTGTTAGTTGCCGATTACTATAGTTTAAGTCAAAATCCTTGATTCATTGCTTCTTAAATTAAGATGTACTGGAGGCTTCCTTGTAAAAGACACAAATGCCAATTATAGGCAGGAACCTGACAGACGGTGTCAGGAAAAGCCTCTTACTGAGACCCTTACCCCTGCCCTGCAGGTCTGGCTGCATCAGGAAAAAGGATGTCAAAACCATTTCATTAAACAGAAGGAACTGCCAGGACTTACCAAACAACAACAACAAAATCCCCAAAAAACAAAAATGAAAGAAAGTGAAATAAGTGTCCCTTGCTAGACTGTGAGCTTCCTAAGGGCAGGGACCTTGTCTATTTTACTTATTGCTTTATCCCACGCACTGCAACAAAACAAAAGAGGTATTCAACAACTATCAAATGGATAAATAAATGAATGAGTAAGAAATGATACCTGAGATCCAGACAAAACATACAGAAAATCAGATCAGAGACAGACAAGATCCGGATCTGCCTGACAATCCGGGTCACAATCAGAGTCGGGCTGTGAGTCAGCTGAGGAGCAGTGAGTGAGAACAGGGGGAGGAGAGCACCGGTGAGGAGCACTCAGCAGGGGAGACCAACCGATGCTATACGGGCTTTAAGGACTTATTGCTCTTGATGACTGTTGCTCCGTCTTCTAAATGACCCTTGCTTGGGGGTAGCCTCCCAAGATTAGTACAAGAGAAGACACAAACATTTCAGAGTCAAGTGAACTAGATATAGGTTCGAGTTTGCTTATTTATTAAGAGTGCATTGAGGGGTTAGCATTAGTTAATAGCATACTATGCATTCTAGAGATATAGTTTTTCAATATCAAACTGATAGTTGAGTATATGTTTGAGAGGAGCAATATCTTAGAAAGAAATAAATGTGTGCCCATAACTTCAGAAATGATTTATTTTTTCTCATTTACCACCTTCCCCCAATTATTCCTGGTGTATCAAGGGAACTTCCCCATATAAAAGTCTCATCTTGACTTCTTTCAACTGCTTTTCTATGAGGCTAAAATAGTTTTCTGCAGTGGTGATTAGACTCTCATAGTCATTGGCTGGTGCAGAAACATATTAGTGGTTGAGTCTGACTCTTAACAATTTCTGATAACAAAACTGGAGAGTTTATTACTCTAGTGTGAGTTAAACACCTTGGTATCCTGAAAAGAGACAGATGGTTCTAAAACAAATACAGCTGTTGCTGGCCTGAGAGTTCCATATTGATGTGCTCTCTTCCCAAATTGTTGCTACTGATCATTATTTAGACAGAAGTAGTGATTGATCTTAAAGGTTCAGTTCAGTTCATTTCAGTTGCTCAGGCGTGTCCGCCTCTTTGCGACCCCATGAACTGCAGCCCACCAGGCCTCCCTGTCCATCACCAACTCCCAGAGTCCACCCAACCCATGTCCATTGAGTCGATGATGTCATCCAACCATCTCATCCTCTGTCGTCCCCTTCTCCTCCTGCCCTCAATCTTTCCCAGCATCAGGGTTTTTTCATGTGAGTCAGCTTTTCGCATCAGATGGCCAAAGTATTGGAGTTTCAGCTTCAACATCAGTCCTTCCAGTGAACACTCAGGACTGATTTCTTTAGGATGGACTGGTTGGATCTCCTTGCAGCCCAAGGGACTCTCAAGAGTCTTCTCCAACACCACATTTCAAAAGCATCAATTCCTTGGTGCTCAGCTTCCTTTATAGTCCAACTCTCATATCCATACATGACCACTGGAAAAACCATAGCCTTGACTAGATGGAACTTTGCTGGCAAAGTAATGTCTCTGCTTTTTAATATGCTGTCTAGGTTGGTCATAACTTTCCTTCCAAGGAGTAAGCATCTTTTAAATTCATTGCTGCAATCACCATCTGCAGTGATTTTGGAGCCCCCAAAAATAAAGTCAACCACTATTTCCCCATCTATTTGCCATGAATTGATGGGACTGGATACCATTATCTTAGTTTCCTGAATTTTGAGCTTTAAGCCAACTTTTTCACCCTCCTCTTTCACTTTCATCAAGAGGCTCTTTAGTTCTTCTTCACTTTCTGCCATAAGGGTGGTGTCATCTGCATATCTGAGATTATTGATATTTCTCCAGGCAATCTTGATTCCAGCTTGTGCTTCTTCCAGCCCAGTGTTTCTCATGATGTACTCTGCATATACGTTAAATAAGCAGGGTGATAATATACAGCCTTGATGTACTCCTTTTCCTATTTGGAACCAGTCTGTTGTTCCATATCCAGTTCTAACTGTTGCTTCCTGACCTACATACAGATTTCTCAAGAGGCAGGTCAGGTGTTCTGGTATGCCCATCTCTTTCAGAATTTTCCACAGTTTATTGTGATCCACACAGTTAAAGGATTTGCCATAGTCAATAAAGCAGAAATAGGTGTTTTACTGGAACTCTCTTGTTTTTTGATGATCCAGCAGATGTTGGCAATTTGATCTCTGGTTCCTCTGCCTTTTCTAAACCAGCTTGAACATCTGGAAGTTCATAGTTCACGTATTGCTGAAGCCTGGCTTGGAGAATTTTGAGCATTACTTTACTAGCGTGTGAGATGAGTGCAATTGTGCGGTAGTTTGAGCATTCTTTGGCATTGCCTTTCTTTGGGATTGGATTGAAAACTGACTTTTCCAGTCCTATGGCCACTGCTGAGTTTTCCAAATTTGCTGGCATATTGAGTGAAGCACTTTTAAAGCATCATCTTTCAGGATTTGAAATAGCTCATCTGGAATTCCATCACCTCCACTAGCTTTGTTTGTAGTGATGCTTCCTAAGGCCCACTTGAATTCACATTCGAGGATGTCTTGCTCTAGGTGAGTGATCACACCGTCATGATTATCTGGGTCATGAAGATCTTTTTTGCACAGTTCTTCTGTGTATTCTTGCCACCTCTTCTTAATATCTTCTGCTTCTGTTATGTCCCTACCATTTCTGTCCTTTATTGAGCCCATCTTTGCATAAAATGTTCCCTTGGTATCTCTAATTTTCTTGAAGAGATCTCTAGTCTTTCCCATTCTATTGTTTTCCTCTATTTCTATGCATTGATTGCTGAGGAAGATCTTAAAGGTATTTTATATCTAAAAAAAAGAGCTCCCCCCACCATTACCTGGTCATATGTAACTAAATTGATAACATAAGGGATATTGATCATTCATTTAATTGTGAAATTTTTCAGAAGATCACCAGTGACCTCTAAACATAGTAGACACTTTTTTGCTTTTATCTGACTTGATTTCTTAGCAAGTTTAAACACAGCTGACCATTTTCTTCTTTTTGATTAGCTCTTTTACTTTCTTTGATACCTCACACACCTGATTTTCGCCCCCCACCCCCAATCAAGCTGATCTCTCCTTGTTATTCTCCTTGATGATTCTTTTCCTTCAGCTAAACTTCTACATGCTGAGTGTACCAGGTAGTAGGTCATCACCCCCTTCATTCCACTTCTTCTTTCCTCTTCTTTCCCCTTTCTTGAAATTTGTCCATTCATGTAGTGGAGTGTTTTTAAATACCAGCCCTGTGATTGCCCCCATTTTGTCTTCAGCTCTGATCTCCTAATTAGACTGCAAACTCAGTTATCCTATTGCTTATTTGACTTATTCTCTTAGATGCCCACTAGGCATCTCAAATTTGATTTAGCTGAAACATACTTCTTTACTTCTCACTTTCAAATCTCTTCTTTGTCCAGATTTTCCCTTTAAAAAATGTATTGTTTCTGTTATGATTTGATAAATGGCACCACTGTGCATCCATTTGACGAAGCCCAATATGAGAATCATCATTTTCCTTCCCTCCATGTCTGATCAATCAGGAAATCCTGCCAGCCCTGCCTCTAAAATAAGTCTACTTCCCCCCTGCTTCACTCTTATGACCTTAGTCTAAGTTATCATCATTTCTTGCATGGATTATTGCAATAACCTCCTGATTCAACTCCTGACCTTTCTCTCCTTGCCCTTTCATTCTGCATGGAACAGCAGCCATAGTAATATCTTAAAAAATATAAATCAGACATTGTCAGTCTCCTCCTAAAATTGCCCTGATGGATTTTCATTGTATTTGAAATAAAATATAAACTCTTTTCATGATCTATTTACCCCTATATAACCTGTGTCTGCTCACCTAATTCTGATTGCTTTAAATTCTACTTACACTGCTGTTCGTCAAGGTCTAGTTACTTCACCTCTTTCTGTTCCTTAAATGAAGTTTGCATTTCTGCATGTATTGTTACTTATATGTACTGTTACCTACATATACTATTTTACTTACTTAGTTGTATTTATTTATTTGTTTATTTTCTCCTGTTAGGATGAAGTATTCATGAGAGCAAAACCTCTCCTCTCTTACTCACACATTCAGTTCAGGAAAAACAAGAGAGCTGGCCCAAAACACTGTCTTCACTATTTTAAAAATGGCACACAGTTAGTACTTTTAAAGAAACTAACTACTTTAAACATTGCAGGTAAAACTGCAATTACAGCTATAAAAATGACACATAGGATGACAAGATAAATACATAACATTTAAAACAAGTCTCATTACTTGGGTGACAAAAAGTATGTAGTTGCTTCACTGTTACCATGCTCAGAATTACACTATTGGTAAATATAACAATATTGTGATTGGGATGGAATACAGGAGGGGGACAGCAATATGATGAAATATTGAGTTTTAGGGGTTAGTATGTTTTATAAATATTTAGTTGAGGTTTTTTTAAAGGGAGGGAGAGTGTAAAAAAAGAGTGGGAGAGTAAGGCTGGTAAGTTTCACTTATGGCATATTTTTAAAATCTACATGCATCTATACAGTTATGAGATAGTGTATGTTTATAAACAGTCTTTGCTGCCTATATTTTGTTTAAAATAACCATGTCATATTTAGCCATTGAATTATATAAGGTTTGCAATTATTTTATTTATTTATTTGGCTGCAGTGGATCTTAGTTGTGGCAAACAGGATCTTTTATTGCATCATGAGAATATTTAGTTGCAGAGCACAGACCTCTAGTTGTGGTGTGGGGGCTCAGTAGTTACCACGTAAGGGTCCAGTTGCTCTGCAGCATGTGGGAACTCAGTTCCCTGAGCAGGGAGTACCCCATGTGCCCCACGCCACAAGGTGGATTTTTAACCACCATGGTGGTCCTGAATGTTTTAATTATTTTCTGATCATAAAAGCATGCATTTGATTTTCCCATTAACAAGATATTGACTCTTTTTTTGTGACAGGATGCCATCTTTTTAAAGCTTCAACTTACAATGCACTACAAAATAGTATAACTGCTGTTGTGCCCATGGATTCTGCTGTTTCTATCTTTAAAACTAGTTGTCAGAATTTGCCTTGATTTATTTTAATTAAAAATGCAGTCATTTTGATGATTGCTTCAGAATTTGATTAATCCCCATTCATTTACATCCTTAAGGATATTCCATTTTTGCTTGTAAGTTGTCATTTTGAATAAGATAGATTTAGCAAAAACTTTGTGCTCTGACACTCTTGAGTGTTGTTCCGGAGTGATTTTGACCTTATTCTCTAGTCAAACCGTGATCATCGGCATCTCTGTGGTCAGTAGGTCTGCATTGCTACATCCATTGGGCAGTCTCAGGCCTCACCATTCTCAATTTCTTAGCAGCTTTTGTTTGACTCGGTAGAACACGCCTTCTTAAAAATTCTTTTCTTGGCTTCTGAACTTCTTCGTGTCTCCTGTAATTTCTTTGGCCATATCCTCTTTCTTTCTTCTGTTCCAAATGGTGGGAGACCGTAGCGCTAAATTCTCAGACATCTTTATCAACATTCAATGATCTCAGCTAGCACATGTATAAAAACCATTAATATACTGATGAATCCTCAGAGTGATAGCGCTATCTCTAAACTTTCTCTTAAAGCAAGATTTAATTGATAACTTTTTTGAAATAAAAATGTTATAAAATTTAACAAATTAAAACCAGAATCTTTAATATCTTTTTTTTCTCTAAAATATGCTCTTCTCCATGACTTCCTTACGTATGTGAGTGATTTGTCATTCACCCAGTTTCTTGGGTCAAATAGCTCTGGAATTACCATTGACGCCTCTCGTTTCCATAGTCCACATCCAATTCATAATCAAATCCTGTCACACTTCCACTCAAAATATATCTTAAAAGGTCATGTGTCACCAATTCCATTGCTACTGTTCTAGTTAAAAGCAAAGTCATCATCCATTACGTCGGAAGGACTGTCTTTCCATTGATCTCCCGAGCTCCTCTCTAGAGTCTATTCTTTACCCTCTAGGCCAAGAGACCCTTTTAAAATGAGTCAGATCCTGACTTGACTTTCTTTTATCACAATCCTTTCATGGTTTTTCCTTATGCTGCAGATAAAATCTAAAGTCCCTGTGGTTCCCAAGACTGACTCCACCTAACCTGTTCTTGTCCTGGCCATTTTTCTTCACTCTACCACTCTCTCTGCTGTCCACTGCTATCTCACCAATACTATTCCTGTTCTGTTCTTTGAACAAGGTCTGGATGCTTTTAGGTAAGAGTCTTTGAGTTTGCTGTTCTCTGCCCCCCACCCCCTATCTCTCATATGATCATGTCAAATGTCACAACCTCAGGAGCTGTGATTCTTCAAATCTCTATAGTCAACAGTCAATGCTACCTTCTTGAACAGTTCTTTTTGCACAGTATACATCAGCAACTGATATTATACCATATATTTATTTGTTAGCTTCTTTATTGTTTGTGTTTCCTACTACAACATAAGCTTCATGAAGATGGGGACTTCAATTTGCTCATTGTTTTATCCCTAGCATCTAGCTGAGTGTCTGTTACTTAGTATGCCTCCAATAAATATTTCTTGAATGAATGATGATTGATATTTAGAAAGAGAAGGATTGTGCACAAATCTAGATCTTATGTGATCTCTGGAGGACCTCATAGAAAGCTGTTATTACAGGTGAATCAGGGTGAGAATATGAAAAAGCTGAAAGTGAAAGTCTCTCAGTCATATCTGACTCTTTGGGACCCCATGGATGCGTGCAGTCCATGGAATTCTCCAGGTCAGAATATTGGAGTGGGTAGACTTTCCCTTCTTCAGGGGATCTTCCCAAACCAGGGATTGAACCCAGCTCTCCCACACTGCAGGCAGATTCTTTGACAGCTGAACCACAAGGGAAGCCCAAGAATACTGGAGTGGGTAGCCTGTCCCTCCTTCAGCAGATCTTTCCAACCCAAAAATTCGGCATTGCAGGCAGATTGTTTACCAACTGAGCTATCAGGGATAGCTGATAGAAAGCTGCTATTACAGGTGAATCATGGTGGGAATATGAATGTCACGCTAACTAGTACAGACAGAGAAAAAAAGTTGAAGATCTGGCTGTGGGAGAGGAGCACCACTTTGAGATGTGGAAGCCTGAATCCTCACTGTTCTGTGCAACAGAATACACTTGTGACTTTCTGTAAGTATGTACACCAGATGTTCTGATTCAGCATTCTAGGTGGACCTATGCTTATGTAGTTGTTTTAGATTGGGTTCCATAGAAGCAGACCCTGAGACAGGTATTTTATCATTGTGATTTATTGAGAATGCTTGCAGGTAAATCTATAAGGAAAGGAGGAGAAGAGGATGGGGAAAGAGAAGGAACTGAGCAAGAATGGGGTCCCAGATAGTCTAGCCGTGGTCTGATGTACATGACAAAGGCTCTGGATAATAAAGTTGCAGCATTAAGTCATTTTCTCCTTGAATCAAGGGACGAGTTTCAGCCAGTGTAATTGACCTAGGGTTGCCTGATTGTGAGGAAGGTATCTTTTCAGGTAAAAACAGTGGAGGATAATTCTCATTATACAGCCAACATTCTCGGCAGTTGGGGGATGTTGCCGTGGCCCAGTGAAGCCCACTCCCACATCTTCTACAGAGGGACCAACAGGGGTTGACTGTGAAGCATATGTATTCCCTCATTCAACAAATACTCATTGTATTCACAGTCCTGAGATTCACTGTTAAACAGACATGGTCCCTGCAGCATGGATGGTGAGAAAAAGAGTTTTAATAAAACAAACATGTGATCCTGTTATGATACATATTGGATTATTGCCAAATAATGAATTGAAGCAAAATTTTGGAAATAAATCCACAATACTTATAAGTAATGTTTTTCTATAAATGTCCTTTGCTGTAACTCTTAGTAAGATTGTATAAACTGCCAATCACAGTAATCTTTATTTAATGCTAGTTGTATATTAATCAAATAGCTCTTAGGCATTATTTGAAAGCACAAATAGAGTAAAGAAATGTGATTTTTAGCCTGGAAACTATGTTGATATACAAGCCCTATATTAGATCATTGTTCAGAAATCAAGATGATTTTCTTTAAGTGGGAGTTTAAACAGAAGAAAAGTAAACATTAAAAGTTTAAAGGCAGTTAAGATCTTGGGTTGGATGTCACTTCTTTGCCTTTTAATAGCTACCCCTCTAGTCCTATACCTCATGGCAAAGGCAAGAATAAGAGCGGGCTGAAAGCCTGGGATCTTGTTTTTGTGGCATACTCCAGTTCACAAGTCTGTTGTTCCATGTCCAGTTCTAACTGTCCTAATTTTCCACAGTTTATTGTGATCCACACAGTTGAAGGCTTTGCCATAGTCAATAAAGCAGAAATAGATGTTTTTCTGGAACTCTCTTGCTTTTTCGATGATCCAGCAGATGTTGGCACTTTGATCTCTGGTTCCTCTGACTTTTCCAAAACCAGCTTGAACACCTGGAAGTTTACGGTTCATGTATTGCTGAAACCTGGCTTTGAGAATTATGAGCATTACTTTATTAAAGTGTGAGGTGAGTGCAATTATGCGGTAGTTTGAGCATTCTTTGGCATTGCCTTTCTTTGGGATTGGAATGAAAAGTGACTTTTCCAGTCCTGTGGCCACTGCTGAGTTTTCCAAATTTGCTGGCATATTGAGTGCAACACTTTCATAGCATCATCTTTCAGGATTTGAAATAGCTCAACTGGAATTCTATCACCTCCACTAGTTTTGTTTGTAGTGATGCTTTCTAAGTTCCACTTGACTTCATATTCCAGGATGTCTTGCTCTAGGCGAGTGATCACACCATCATGCTTATCTAGGTCATGAAGATCTTTTTTGTACAGTTCTTCTGTATATTCTGCCCACAGACCTTGAGTCCATGTGGAGGCTAAAATTTTACTGATATCAATAAATTGTTATAAAATGTTTACCATTATAAGGCTGGCATAGCTATGTTTAAAAACAACACAATTTGAAGGACAAAAAGCCATTTGAGTAAATAGGTACAGGTTACCAAGTTTCAAGCAAATTTGAGAAGTTAGTATAGGAGGTAAGATGTGCCATGAACAGTATAGAAGGAAAACTTGTTTCATACATCAAATTATGAGACAGAAATACACCAGAATATTTTTAACTGGAATTGGATACTGGTAAATAGCAGCTGGTAGGTCCTGGTTTTTATCTTAAGGTCTATTTATTTTCAATTTTTAAAAACCTTTGCCTGGTGCCATGGAAACTACTATCCTGAAAAATAAGCCAGCTAACGAGCAGCATAATATATGTCAGTAAAATAGTATATTTCTTATTTTCCATAGAGCAAAATTTCAAAGGAATGTAATCTTGTTAAAGTGTCACCAACCATCTCTTTGGGAGAAAACAATGGCAACAGAAATAATAAGCTTATTTTCAAGAATTCTGTTCATACCTCAAATCCCTGGGGTCTTCCTAGACTCTCTTTAATATGTTTCCATGCAACAAGAATCTCTGACACAGACATACTTGTAGCCTTGACATCTGTGGGAGCAGCAGTGGGTTCTGTATGAAGGAAAATGGAAATAATAAACCACGGAGGTAACGGGTTACACCTACCAAAGTACTGCACCTGAATACGGCAGGTGTTACTTCCTTCTACCCGATTTTTTAAATGAAGGGCTCTGGTGATTATGAAAAACACAAGATAAAAAGATGATCTTTTTGGATTTCTCCGAGATCAGGTCTCATCAGTACCTTACCAATGACAAATAAATCTAGCAAGACAAGCGAAGAAGATCTTTATCCTTGGATTAACTAGGATGTTTCTGGAGAAGTTAAATTATCTGACTTAAATTGTCTGCCAGACTAGCATAGTGATCAAAACAATGGACTAGCAGTCAGGCTTGGCTTTTTTGCTTGCTAAGGTTGTTTTTGGCCTTCCAGAAAAGTATTTACCTTCAGGCAAGTTACTTTACATCTTCCTGAGCTCCAGTCCCATCATCTATCATCAGACATATTGAGAATACTTAGCTCGTAGGTTTTTAAGGTTAGTTTTAATTGGAATAATACATATAAACTATCTAGCATAGTTCTTGGCACTTAAAACATCTATTCAGAAAATTTCACTTATTTTACTTTTTACCTTGTGCAGGTACAAACAGGATCTAAGTTTCATTTGATTTCTTTTGTTGTTGTTCCAACCACAAAGCCACATTTCCATGATTGTGTAAAGAATGTGTTATGAATCATGATATTTAAAAGGCATGCATTGACTTTTAAGACTGGCATGGGTTGAAAAGGAAAGTCCCTGAAGGTCTCGGTGCTGTTGCTCAAAACCACCTTTTCATTTGTGTCTATGCTCAGTGACCTTCTGCACTGTTTTAGTTTTTGCTTTTTTTCCCCAAATACATCATGTCTGACTGGCATCCATCAAGAGGTGCACTTTATTTGAGGTTGTACTGTTTGTGAGGAACAAAATATTTCCAGCTTTGACATTGCTGAATCATAAATACTGTGTCACAAACACACGTTAAATGAAATGGCAGAATAAAGGCCATACTTTAGTTCAACCAATCTGTACACAGTCGATGTCAAAAACTCCTACCCCATGAAAATTGTAGAGACTTTGATTCTAACCCCATATCACTGCCAAGATTTCAGATGAAGCTTATCATTGCTAAGACTTCAGATGAATCTATTTAGATTCAGTCAACCAGATGCAAAGGCAGAGTTCTAAATAAGATTTTTATGTTTTAGAAATATAAAGGGAATTATAGCCATTTGCTGAGAATATTTCATTTTCTGATGGACAGTGGCCACATGCCTACCTTGAGAGCCTTCATATATTATTAATTGAAAAAATAAAAGCAAAAAACATCTGCCCTTGTTACTATGAAAGAAGTCCAAAAAAGACTTTTTCAAAGTTTGTACTAAGCAATGGTTTTTCTTTTGGTCAAGCTTTCATTAAAATTACATACCATATTTGCATTAATACAAAGTACTTTGATAAATTCACATTAATCTTTACGCAGAAGCTGACATTAGTTTCTGCCATGGTATAATTTGCAATTTCTCATTCTGTCCTTTAAATATCTTTTATTTTATTATATTTTGCTCAGTGGTTTCCCACACCCCACTTTCCGACTGCCTGTTATTTGTGCATCTACCATTTAAAAAAAAATGGGAAAAGCTTCTAATTTTATTCTATCCTAGAATTCTGATCAGCAAACTTGCAACAATTTTTTCATCGCTATTTAACAGGAGCTAAAATTCTTGATTTTGTAAGTAAATGAAAGGAAATGCTCATGTTCTTAAGTGTGTATAATCTGATCTCCCAGATTTAGGATATGATTTATTTCAAAGAAAGCCACTCTTTAAATATCATTTGTTATTTAGAAGGAGTTTTGCTTATCTTTTCAGTGAATGCACTGCAGAGATTTGTGTGCCAAATGCCTTTTTCAACATTTTTTTTTATTAAGGTAATTATATCTTTGCCAAAGAAGATTGCAAGGAGATAAATAATTTCAGAAGCACAAAATACGTGGTTGGATTTCTATCTCTACCTTTAGAGAAAGAAATTTCTCTCTCAGCTTTCTGTAGCACTACACAGTTTAAGTACTTTTTAAAGCAGAATGATGGAAGTTTTAAAAGGGTAAGAAATAAAGAAAAATATTCAGAAAATTATTTCCCAAACTAGCACCCTAATTTCTGTTTAAAAGCTCTAAGGTTTTTAAATCAATGTCAAACATAAAAAGGCATTCCACAATTGCACTCACAGGGGCTAAATATGCAATATTAGAAAGTCACTTGGATCAATGGTCACAGCTAATTAAATGAGGGTCAATGAAACAAGAGTTGAACAGTAAATTTTTATTTGTTTCACCTTCTAGATGTAAATAATATCAAGCATTGGGGTTTCTCTGATAGCTCTTGTAATGCAGGAGACCCTGGTTATATTCCTGGGTTCAGAAGATCCACTGGAGAAGGGATAGGCCAATCACTCCAGTATTGTTGGGCTTCTCTTGTGGCTTGACTGGTAAAGAATCCACCTGCAATGTGGGAGACCTGGGTTCGATACCCTGGAGAAGGGAACGGCTACCCACCCACTCCAGTATTCTGGCCAGTATCAAATATAACCATGCTGACCTGCATTGAAAATTTAAGCATGTAAAAAGGTGCTGCTCTTGCTGCTGCTAAGTCACTTCAGTCGTGTCCAACTCTGTGCAACCCCAGAGACATCAGTCCACCAGGCTCCACCGTCCCTGAGATTCTCCAGGCAAGAACACTGGAGTTGATTGCCATTTCCTTCTCCAATGCATGAAAGTGAAAAGTGAAGTGAAGTTGCTCAGTCGTGTCTGACTCTTCGCGACCTCATGGACTGCAGCCTACCAGGCTCCTCTGTCCATGGGATTTTTCAGGCAAGAGTACTGGAGTGGGTTGCCATTGCCTTCTCTGGTAAAAAGGTGACCTCATTCAATTTATTTCCAAAAGTTTCAATTTGCACTGTTTATTAGTTAGTGAACATTTTCATGTGTATCAAAAAGTTTGTCTGCAGACAAGATGAATGGATAAGGAAGTTGTGGTACATATATAAAATGGAATATTACTAAGCATGAAAAAGAATGAATTTGAGTCAACTCAGTTGAGGTGGATGAACCTAGAGCCTGTTGTACAGAGTGAAGTATGTCATAAAGAGAAAAACAAATATCATATATTAACACATATATGTGGAATCTAGAACAATGGTACTGACGAACCTATTTGCAGGGCAGGACTAGAGACACAGATGTAGAGAATGAACTTGTGAGCACAGCGGGGAAAGGAGAAGGTGGGACTGATTGAGACAGTAGCATTGAAAGATACATATTACCACCTATCAGATAGTTAGTGGGAAGTTGCCACATAACACAGGGAACTCAGATTGGTACTCTGTGACAATCTATAGGAGTAAGATGCCGGGGTGGGAGGGAGGCTCAAAAGCAGGGGATATGTGTATACATGTAGCTTATGCATGCTGTATGGCAGAAATCAGCACAACAGTGTGAAACAATTATTCTCCAATTAAACTAAAAATTTAAAAAGTAGCTGACTAGATCATGGGATGTTTGCTTTGGATTGAAACTAGATGTCCTGTTTGGGCATCCCATTGTATTTGAATTATGAAGAGTCACAACCAGGAAGAATTTTAGAAAGTCCCTTGGATCTATGCTCACATATGGATGACCAAAGGATCTTCAGCCATGCTTTGTTTGCCCAAGTAATGTATTAAATTGATTAATTCCAACAATTCATTTAAAATAAGAATTTGTGGCTTATTCTAGGAAAAATGGGTGATACCAAGTCTGACTCCTTGGATATTGGTAGATGAGAGCTATCAATTCGTCCCATTAGTTAGGGCATGCTCTTTTAGTTTGCCAGATTCTCCACCACTCCCTATGGTCTCACTTCTGGGACTACTTCACTTATTTATATTTCTTACCTGATCTCTTTAGGTTTTGAGTTATGAATCTATGTTTTAAATTCATGCTTTCATTTTGCAAATGCAAAAAGTGGCATAGAACCTTGTTGATTTATCTAAACTCTTCTTCTAGATCTCAAAGAGTTCCAAGTAGAACTCAGATCTCAAGTGCTCTCTCTTTTGTTGTTTTTACATTGCACCAAGGAGGCAGCTGGCTCATTCTCTCTCTCTTAGGGTAATTTGGGGGGTGGAAGAGATTTTTACAGGAGAATATATAGTTCACTCTCTTGCTGCACAGTTGTTTCCAAGTAACTGACAGATGAATGGACAAGTAACTGACAGAGTAAGACTAAAACAAACAAAAAATAACAAGCAAAATAGATGAGGAGGGGGGAATAACCAAAGGTAATAATAATAACTGCCACTGATTGAAGATTTGATATATGCCAAGCCTTATTTAAAATTCTTTAAATGTATTAATGCATCCTCCCAACACACCTACTATCAGGACCACCATTTTTCAGATGAGGAAATCCGGGAACAGGAGGTTAAGCAACTTGCCCAAAGTTGCATAGCTGCTAGAGGCAGAAAGAGGAATTGAGCAAGGCAGTCGGTCGGGCTCTGACCGTCACTCTGTTTTGCTTCTGTGCACACATCTATGTGTACACTCTGGGTTTACACTGCTTTATCCTGCCGTGTTTTCTTCTCCTTGCCCTCCACACCTAACTTATCTCAGGAATACTGATATCGGAACCCTCGCTTGGCCTCTCTCAGTCTTGCCAGAAACTACTGGAAGCCCTGGGCTTGTGCTCAGTTGCGTCAGGCGTGTTGGACTGCTTGCAGCCCTGTGGACTATAGCCTACCAGGCACCTCTGTCTATGAGATTCTCCAGGCAAGAATATTGGAATGGGCAGCCATGCCAAGGTCTCCTCCAGGAGATCTTCCTGACCCAGGGGTCAAACTGAGGTCTCCTGTTTCTCCTGCATTGGCAGGCAGATTTTTTACCACTGAGTCATCAGGAATCCCACCTGAACCCCCATCATCTCCTACTTAAGTCTGTTACAGACTTACTATCAACTCCTTTTATTCCTATTTCCTGGAATTTTTTTTTTTTAATAATTTTGCATCACAGCTACACTGCTCCTCATAGATCTTATATTCAGGCATCTCTGAAACTCTCCTGATTTGTAAATGCCAGGATGTTTCTCACCACTCTTACTTCTGTCTGTTATACTTGGAAATTTTGATTAAAATTTATGGACTTATTTCTGAGATTATACTAGCATTATGTCTAAAAATTCAAAGATTTTTAAAGATTTTTTTTTTCCACTTATGATGATATTAATTAGACCATGGCTGGCTCCTTCACTCCAGTCTTGGGATATAAAGTGGACAGGCCGACTAGAGATCCATCCAGTCAAAACTATGGTTTTTCCAGTAGTCATGTATGGATGTGAGAGTTGGACTATAAAGAAAGTTGAGTGCCAAAGAATTGATGCTTTTGAACTGTGGTGTTGGAGAAGACTCTTGAGAGTCCCTTGGACTGCAAGGAGATCCAACCACCCCATCCTAAAGGAAATTGGTCCTGAATATTCATTAGAAGGACTGATGTTGAAGCTGAAGCTCTGGTATTTTGGCCACCTGGTGTGAAGAGCTGACTCACTGGAAAAGACCCTGATTCTGAGAGATGCATCACCAACTTTATGGACATGAGTTTGAGTAAGCTCCAGGAGTTGGTGATGGACAGGAAAGCCTGGCGTGTTGCAGTCTATCGGGTCGCAAAGAGTTGGACACAGCTGAGCAACTGAACTGAACTGAATTGAATTATATTAAAAATATTGTACAGCATTGCAATGTTCATGAATTTAGATGATACATTTATGTTAAGTGACCTATCAGCTTGAGTTCTCCAAGTAATATGGGGGGATGGGCTTGTAATATTGATTATACATTTGACTTCCCAGGAGGAGTGGGCAACACCATTAATCAAAGGACAGTTTAATAAACTCCTTGGGAGAAGGGCTATGGCTTCATTATTTAAAAATTCAGTGAAGACAGCTGTAGTTGAACTTTTATAGGCACTAATCCAAATGGATCATCTGGCAAAGTCAGGAAATTATTCCTTGTATTTTACAACTAATATGCCAATTTATTAATTTTCAAGTTCACATAAATCCCACTGAGCTCAGTTTCAGCTCAGGACTGATCTGCAGAATAACACCCCATGAAAGTCAGGTTTTAATTTGAGCTGTGGTAGCTCAATTTGCAAGAGGATAATTGCATATCCTTTTCTGGAAGCAAGAAGAAGCTTCTGACTTTAATAAAAAGTAAAAGACACACATTTTTTCCATATAAGGGAAAAGACACCCCCTCCCAAAAAAAAACTAGAAAAGGCTAACACACATTAAGTATAAATAAAGCTTTCAACCTACAATTAATCTATATTAAAGTTCCCTCTAATTTTCTATTGGATGTATTGAATTCTCAGTTTCTTTCCAAAACTATAGTAACAAGAAATAAGTGGAAAACAGATATAACTTTAATTAAAAGGTATTTCTAAAGATGGGGAAATTAAGACTGATTTGATTTCTCATGTTGGAAAAATTTTGCTTTTTATCATTTGTACTATGCACTTTAAAGTCAGTTATGTTGGAACTTTGCTATTCTTTTTTAAAAAATAGGATTGTTTCCAATATGAGAGTATTGCATGGTGTGGTCCCCCACATTTTTGGCAGCAGGGACCCATTTTATGGAAGACAGTTTTCTCAAGGACAGGGTCGGGGATGGTTTCAGGATGATTCAAGTGCCTTATGTTCATTGTGCACTTTATTTCCTTTATTACTATTACATCCGCTCCATCTCAAATCATCAGGGATTAGATCCTGGAGGGGGGGACCCCTGGATTATACCATACCCTGAGACCTGAAGTCAAATCAGGGTTGGAATCCACATAACTTTTGCTTGGTTCAAAGGATAGAGATAATGGTACATGTCTACGACGCATGGAAGTCCAAGCAGGCAAACCTCTTTCCTCTGGCTTTATATGAGCTGCTGCCTGTCACTGAAAGAGTCATTCAGGGTTACTTCCACTGTGTAAACCTTGAAAGGTTTCAGCGTCTCAAGGGTATTAACAGGAAAAAAAAAACAACAAACATCTGGAAGTTTTCTGACAGGGAAAGTGTTAGTCACTCAGTCGTGTCCAACTCTTTGTGACTCCGTAGACTGTAGCCCACCAGGCTCCTCTGTCCATGGAATTTTCCAGGCCAGAATACTGGAGTGGGTTGCCATTCCCTTCTCCAGGGGATCCCCCCTACTCAGGGGTCAAACCGAGATCTCCTGCATTGCAGGTGGACTCTTTTTTACCTTCTGAGTCACTAGGGAAGCCCAGTAATTTCTGACAGTACTTTAGGGCAATAGTCAACCTTCGAGGGGTGAGAGTCATTTCCTAAGTGATTTACTAAGTATCTATGTGTATAAAGGATGATTCCTTCTATAACAGATCACATTCAATGTTTTGCCTTCAATAATGCATGCCTCACTCATTCCAATAGTTTTCTTGAGAGGAAAGGAAAAAGACTAAGGGCATGGCAAATGCATATAAGCACTTATGGAAGTGTGCTCTGGATGTGAATGTCATCCGTTGTCAATGTGCCAGGGGAACTGGGTTGAGAGCTAGTACTGTCAGGAGTGCCTTGAAGTCCTTCCGTTCTGTGCTTCCCTCCATCAACATGAAATCTGGTGGCTGCGTTTGATATGGCACCTGGCACCTTTCTCTTCGGGGCTTGGTGTCAGCTCTGAAAAGGCGATACCTTCTTCGTGGTACCCTGGATGAGTAGCTGCGTCAAGAATGAAGGGAAGCAACTATACCCAGAAATAGGGATAGAAAACCAGTCCCCTGCTCTTGTTCTTCACTTTATTTAAGAATAAAGAGGGCTTTTGAGGTGATAAAAGGTGGACTAGGTTAATGGAAGAACAATGAAATGGAATTGGTCTTATGGAGAAGTACAGTCTCCATGAGATATCTGGGCTTTGGGCAAGAGTATGATGCCAAGGGCTCACTGTGAACATCCACGGACATGGACAAGACGAATCTGCTCTGGCATGAGCACTCCACTCTAGTTTTACTAGTTTATTACAGCCCTTGACTCTTTTTAAAATTGTCCAATCTTGAAAACGTTCATTCCTTTTCCAGTAGTTTGCCAAGTGACTAAAAAGGATGTTGATTTCCCTGTTTGTGTGTGTGTGCTCAATCATGTCTGAGTCTTTGCTACCACATGAACTATAGCCAGTCAGGCTCCTCTGTCCCTGGGATTCTCCAGGCCAGAATACTGGAGTGAGCTGCCATTTCCTACTTCAGGGGATCTTACGGACCCAGGGATCAAACCCATGTCTCTTGCTTCTCCTGCTTTGGCAGGCAGATTCTTTACCACTGTGCCAGCTGGGAAGCCCAAAATCACTCATTATACTTCGCTGGGTCTTAGTTGCAACACATGGGATCTAGCTGCTTGACGAGGGATTGAAGCCAGGACTCCTGCATTGGGAGCTTGGAGCTTTAGCCACTGGACCACCAGGCAAGTCCCTTCCCTGATTTTATTCTAGAACAAAAGTTAATCTATTATTACTGCCTATTCTGCGACAACTAAAATGTGAAAGAATTTTTCAGAAAATAGAATAACAGAATTTCAGCCTTAGATTTGTAATGGCTCCCAGCAATATTATAGATTTCCACTTCTAAAGTGGAAGAAAGCAAGGCTCAGAGAGGTGAAAAAACTGCCAAAGGCTTTCAAGTTAGTGTGAGCTTCCACCTGAAGCTTTGCCCACTCCAGGCAAATACTCTGTCTTCCTTCCATTATCCTGCTTTTCCTGGTTGACACAATGTAACGGTGCTAAAGCTCTATTAAAATTTACACATGAAGCTCCAAGTTGGTAAATTTAATTAGTGAGCAAATGCTAAATATATGTTTTAATTTTGTTTTCAGAACAAAGGCAGACTCTATCCAGATTTAATTTTCCTTATATCTTTCATATTTCAGTCAGCCAAAATAAATGAAGTGTTACTATGAAATATGTTATAGCAACAGCTTCAGTGTCTTTGAAAATGTGCATATTTTCTATCTCACTAGAAAGAGGAATCTCTAAAGGCAACCGTTTCAAGTGTACGGAAATAGGGTAAACAACCAATGGTGGCTACTACAATTTCAAAGCAAATGTTGACAAGGAATGTATAAATTTGGATTTCTCAAAGGCAGCACTGGTGTTACCATGCAAATCATGTTCAAAAACCTCTACAGTTCATCTCATGTGACCTTTTGGGCCATGTGCATAACAAGTGATACAAAATATTACATACAGTAGCATAAAACAGTAGCAAAATATTATTAAAAACATTCCTGATAAGATGATACAGGGTAGTGACTAAACGCATTAGTTTTGGAGTCATACAGACCTGGGTTCAAACCCTAGTCCTGTCACTTACTGCACTTAAGTAGCTTACTTAAGTAACTTACTGAGTTACTTAAGTAACTACAGTTACTAGAGTTACAAAAGTTACAACTATTGTCCTGAGCTGGGTTGAATTTAGCATGTTAGCCTTAGCCTCTGAGCCTCAGTTTCCTAACAGTAAATTGCAACTTGAGATTCCTACCTCACATTTAATTGTAAGAGTTAATATAAGTAACATGGAGACTGGCTATACTATCTGAAAACACATTACAAATTTGAGACGCTAAGTACATGAATGGACTTCCCCAGTGGCTCAAAGATAAAGGATCCATCTGCCAATGTAGAAGATGCAGGTTCGATTCCCAGGTCAGGAAGATCCCCTGGAAAAGAAAATGGCAACCCATTCCAGTATTCTTGCCTGGGAAATCTCATGGACAGAGGAGTCTGGTAGGCTACAGTCCCTGGGGTGACACAGAGTTGGACAGAACTTAGTGACGAAACAACAACAAGTGCGTGAATATCTCATCAGGACACTTGTAGTTGTTTGGTGTTACTTGACTCTTCACTTCCTTGGTCATTCTTATACTAGGGTAAATTTTCTACTTCTGCTTCAAAATTTGCCTCTATGTCACAAAATACAAAGGAGCTGGTAACTGAAAAACTACATCTTACATAAATCAGACACTACCTTTGCATTTCAATATTCAAAAGAAGTTATTTATTTACCCCCATGAATGCCCAGTATCAAAAAAGACTGATGATCCTCTTGATCTATTCAAGTCACACATGTGGACACAAAGGAATAAAAGGGTCAGTTTATAAAAGCAGTAATTGTTTGGAAGGTCAAATCTGTGCTGTCTCTGGTGGGACATTAGTTCAGTTGGCTGTCAAGTTTAGGGACTGTAAGGCATTGTATTTATTTTCAGGGCCAACTGAAATTCTGCGCTTGAAGAAAGACTTTGTGCAAAAACTAACTTTGGGGAGTTAGTTCTGTCTAGCTTCCTCTCAGAAAATGCATTTTTGTATTAAACCTGAACAAACCAAAGATTTTGATGTAGAAAGCTGAGTTGGCACTCTACCACTACTAACTATTGACTATAACCATGAATAATGTCATAGTCTTTCTTCAATTCAAGCGCAGAATTTCAGTTGGCCCTGCAAGTAAATGCAATGTCTTACAGTCTATAAAATGGGTATACTGCTCAGGTCCTGCCCATCTGGTAGTTTTTTTCCTGTTAAATGGTAGTTTTAATGATACAGAATTCTATTATTTTCTGTTGACTAATCATGATACAATGGTATTAAGTGAATAATAGCTATATAATCACAATAGTAAAAGATGTTTATCAGTTTCACTACCTAGTGGTTTTATATGACTGAAGTGACTTAGCAGCAGTTTTATATTGAGCTTGAACAAGGTTTTGCATATGATGGCAGTTTGCTATAGACAAACCAAGGATTTAATGATTGGCAGCAATGGGTTTAATTTTCAATTACAAACTATGCAATTTTTTTCAGGAAGTTTCTTAATTTTTCTGAGCTTCAATTTCTCTTTCCTTACAATGGGGATTATAATGCCTGTTAATCAAGATTGTTGTGAGGATTTAATGATACCATGTGTGAAAAGCTTTCAACAAAAACTCCTGTCTGATACTTCTTTATCATACAATGTTTTGTGTATGATGTTAGTAACAAATATTTATTGGAGTATTTATTTAAATTCATTTGATATAAATTTAAATTTTTGTCAGTTAAAATGGAAAATGATCTAAATTTCAAAACCAAAGAAAAATGGTTAAATGTCCATACATTCACAGAATAGACTACATAACAGGCATTACTAATATTGTTATTATCATGGAAAGATGTTTGCCATATATCAGTGGGGCATGAAAAACATAAAGCAAAGTATTAATATATGGAATGATCAATTTTTGTCAATAAAACTTTTTTGGAAAAATTTTGGAAAAATATATCTAAAAAGTTTAGTGGATCTATGGATAAGTTTTGTTTTATGGGTTTTTTTATTTTCTCTTTTGGTAATCTGTATTTTCTAATAATACAATAATGTCACATTCAGTTGCCAAAACAAAATATTAAAATGTTAAATGAAAATAAGGATGATAAAACTGACCTCCTTCAGCTGAACATATGACAACAATTTGACTGAAGGGTCCATCCCCTTTATTGTTATAAACTCCAACCTTCACTTCAAAGGGAGTAAGAGGAGGGACACTTTCATCTCGATAGATGAATTTTGAAGCTTCAGAGGATGTCACCATTTTTTCCTTCCAGCCACGTGTTCCATTTGGCCTGAAAGCCACAATATAGCCAAAGCCTTCCCCATTCTGAAACTCTTCAGATACTGGCTAGAGAAGAAAAATGCAATTAATTATCAGCAAAATAACTGGTTAAAAAAACCTATTTATTCCAATTTTTAAATTTTTATATTATAGATAACTAGAACAAAAGAGATTCTCCAAACTTTCTAGTACATTGAAAGCCAACATAACATAATCACTTGGCAGTTGTTGGAAATTTAAAAGGCTTTAAAGGTAAAGGATAAAAAATTAAATGGTATCAGTTGATATTTAAGAAAATCATCAAGAGTACTGAAAACTCCTGAAGTGAGACAAATTTACTCCAATTAGTCATGTATATGAAACAAAGGTCCTTGGATTCCACACTAGAATTTAACATGTTGGTGAAAACTGTCACATGGTCTGGTGGTTGGGAAAATCTTGTCCCTGGTAATGCTCTGCAGAGGTCTTTGCTCAGAAAATTTTGGAGAAATTAATGTAAGACCTTTATTGTTTTTCTTTCTTTAGTATTTTTCTTAAATACTTTTGTGCTTTACTAATGTGAAAAATTAGAATAATTAGAATACAGTATATGCTCAAGAAGCTTGTACTATATGCCTTATATTTAAATTCTTTAATTTTTATTTTTTTGGTCACATGGCATCGTATACCGAATCATAGTTCCCCAACCCATATCCTCTGCAGTGGCAGACTGGAACCCTAACCGCTGGACTGCCAGAGAATTCCCACATTTAAATTTGTTAAATGGGCATCAATTGCATACCATAGAAAATAGTAATTGAGATTAACTAGTTAGTCAATGAAGCAGTTACCAGCCATTGCCTAGGACATTGTTTGACAAATAGATATCCAATAGATGGTGGCTTAGCAGTAAGGAATCTGCTGACAATGTAGGAGTCTCAGGAGCTGAAGGTTTGATCCCTGGGTTGGGAAGATCTCCTGGAGGAGGGCATGGTTACCCATTCTAGTATTCTTGCCTGTAGAATCCCATGGACAGAGGAGCCTGGAAAGCTACTGTCCATAGGGTTGCAAAGAGTTGGACATGATTCAAGCAATTTAACACACACAAATGTTTGTTAGTTTTTTTAAAAAAATTTTGATTTGAGGAAAAACTATGTGTTAAATGGAGGAAAAGAGACAAAGCCTATCATATCAAAGTACTATATACTAAATGTTTATATCCTCTCCCCTACCCCACCAATTTATGTGATAATTCCTAACCACTCCCCTCTCCCAACCCCATGTGATTGTATTAGGAGATGGATTTTTGGTAGGTGATTTAGTTATCAGGATGGAGTACTCATGAGTCAGATTAGTGTCCTAATAATAGAGACTCTAGAGAGCTCTTCTGCCTCTCTGCCAGACGAGGACACAGTGAGAAGATGGTGCTATAAGCACCAGAAAGTAGGCCCTCACTAAGCCTGAACCGCCCCCCCCCCACCCCGCCCCGTGCCTTCTAGAACTGGGCTTCCAGCATCCAAAACTGTGAGAAATAAATTTCTATTGCTTCTAAGCCACCCAGTCTACAGCATTTTTGTTACAGTAGCCCAGGCTGAGTAAGACACAAAACTGACAGGGAAGGCAATTCCATTTCGAGAGATATGATCTCAGTGAAGGTCAGGAATTGGGAAGTTAATACCTCCGCAGAAATCAAAAACAAGACATAAAGTTTTATTGAAGAAGAGATTGAACAGAGGAACAGGTCAGAGGATGTGTTTTTCTCTATAGTTTTGTATACTCTTTCATTGTTCTTTGAGTTGGTCAGGGATCAGTTCAGCTTTCTCCAATAGGCACTTCCATCTCCACTTTCTAAGGCATTGATCTATGATCTACAAAGCTATATTTGATAATAGAGTAAGTTAACATCAGAGAAGGAAAGTAGCTTTATGTAAAATAAGTGTACCTCTCACAGGCTTTCCCCCCACTCTTTTACTTTGACAGAAGGATTTTTGGAGGTCAGATGGTGAGGGATACAAAAGAACAAGGATTTTGTTATAAATATCCCAATTCTACTGTTTCTCAGGAAAGTACTCAAACTGTGTATCGGTTTCATCATTTAGAAAGCTGGGAAAATTATCACCACTAGTAGAATTATTGTATGGGATAAATGAGATAACCCAGGCTCTACTCCAGAAAACCCTCAGTGATTTTAGCCCACAAAATGTCAACTGTGAAGTAATCAAACATTAAACTAAGCCAAACAAACCTCTGAACTAATTTGAGAGAAGACATGTTTTAATTATTCAAACTTTATTCTAAGAGAGCCCATATGACAGGATGGGACTTTAGACTTGGTATGAAAGGTTCACGTTGGAAATACTCATGTGAGTAATGTATGCTCAAAGTGTTTTGTAATCTCATTTGTAATCTCAAACAAAAATTACAGTTACTCAGTACCAGGTACTCATACCCTATGTGTAGCTTTATATTCTAAGGAATCAACATGTCCTGACATCTGAGTGGGCTTTCTTACCTCCCAGGCGATGACCAACTCGTGCCTTCTTCCACTTCTTCCACTTACATTGGTAGGTGCTGTCTTTGGAACTGTGGTTAAAAATGGGCCATGAGTGAGGACAATGCAGACTTTAAGTGTCCCTACAATAAGAATGCATCATAATTCTACCTGGTTGGGTAACATTTCCAAATAAACAGATCAATATTTGTTTGAAGTCAGGATGGTCTTATTCAATAGTAAAACAAAATGTTTGTGATGGATACACTGCTTTTAAATCTCTGTGGGAGAGTTTGGCATATATTTTTCATGGCCATATACTGCATCTCCAAACTAATTATTCTCTTGTAAATGTTCTGTGGTTTATAAGGTCCAAATCATAATTAACACTATAGTCAAGGACATCTACTAATGACTACTTAAGCTTCATGCTGCACACTTTTTTCCTTTCTAATCATGTGAATCTTCTGTGATCCAGGGCTTGCATGGCCCCTGGAAACTCCACAGGTAGACATTAGCCTTAGGTCTTTACTAGAACTCCCAGGAAGCTCCAGTTTAAAGAATTTTTTCCACCAGCCAAAAACTAGTCTTTCTTCTTCTTCTTTTTTTTTTTTTTTCATGGAAAATGCCAATTATAGTTTATTTTGAAGGGTAAATGTAATTCCTTTTCTTCTTTAATATTTTTATGGGAGGGGAGACCTGGGTTTGAACTCTGGGTTGGGACAATCCCCTGGAGGAGGGCATGGCAACCCACTCCAGTGTTCTTGCCTGGAGAATTCCATGGACAGAGGAACCTGGCAGACTACAATCTATGGGGTCACAAAGAGTTGGATATGACTGAGTGACTGAGCACATGTAGCTTATTTACAATATTCTGTCCGTTTAAGGTGTATTGCAAAGTGAATCTGTTAAACATATATCCAGTCTTTTTATGATTCTTTTCCCATTACAGAGTAATGAGTAGAGCACCTGTGCTATATAGCAGGTCCTTATAAAGAAATCTTAGCAATAGCTCCATGGAGTGAGAACCTATTTAAATGATTACAAGAAATAAAAAAAAATTAAAAAAAAAACCTATCAAGAATGTCTCTCTGCAAACTGAAAAATATATAGATACTTGGTGAAACTTTTACAAATGTGTAATTATTAAAAGAATAAATGTGTCAAAGAAATAAATTTCCCCTTCACTGCACCAAGCCACAAAATATGTTTGTAGTTGAAAGGGAATATTTTCAAAGGAATAACTGTTAAATGAAGAAAACTATTAAAAGAAAGCCTTTTCCAGGCTGTGAGACTGCGTTAGCAATTTTACACTTCAGTGTTACCTTTATATCTCAGCATATAGTTTTTAAATGATCTTGATATACTCATAAACAATAAATTAACTTTCATATATTCCCTACTTGGATGAAAGGCTTTTAATTACTGGCAGATATTCACACAACATTTTATATACTAGAAAAACTGATGCAGAATATGTATACTACTAGAAAGGAAAAACAATTCTCCCTGGACCATGGAGGTGGGAAAGAGCACTATCATTGTGTCTGTTGAATTAAATGACCTTTAGTCACCAGGGTCCCAATTTTATTTCCTAGGCCATGTTCTCCATGAATGTCAGTTCTTGTCTTGTTCATGTAGAAGGATATATACAGAAGCAGTGACCAATCTTTCTTCTTTCACAGTTACATACATGTCAATAATTATTCACATGTGGAATTCATTCTCATGTACTCCCTCAGAATTATATGGAATTGGATACCCCTTTGTCTCTCAGTCAGGGCATTACAAGTGATTCAACTAAGAAAAATGATGGCGTTAGAGCAATAGCAACGAATACGTCTTGATTTATATGAAGAACAGGCAGATGACTTGAGTTTTTTACTAAAAGTCAAAAGTTATTGCTGCATGTAACAACTTCTGACATGGCAGTGTGCCGTGACACCAGGTCTCCAAATCACTGTTATGCAGCACTAATTCAAAATTCTTTTTTTTCTGGTGTATGGTATGGATAAGGCACACAAGAGGAGAACAGGTTTAACTGTATGTATAAAAGGGCAGGGATACACAATTCCAAATATACATCAGTGGCTAATGTCAGAGTTCTGAATACAGTGACCATCAATGCCTGGTCAAATAAACTGCATAAACAAGTTAACTTGTTGATATTGTGCCATGAAGGCTTCTCTTAGTACCATTTGTTTATAAAAAATAAAAAGTTATCCACACACATATATGTTTCACATTCATTTCTGACAATAGCTAAATAATATTCAACTAATAGCTACCAGAGCTACCTACTTCATCTATTATTTTGGAATTACTTACTTATACCCTAAATTTAGGACCTTGAAAATTTTTCTTTGAAGATACTCTCCCCACAAGCATGGATTTTGTGGAAAAACTAGGCACTGAAAGTCCTTTTGTGTTTTATTCAGCCCTCAAACATCATCTAAAAAGAGAATGCTTGGAACCTCTAGCTTAGGGTTTGAGAGTAGGCTGTAAGCTCTTTTGTGAATATTTCTTGAAGTTCATTAAAGAAGCATGAATTGGATGAAATACAAGTGATGATATGATGTCAAAACTTTCTTCTGGAGCTTTGGTAGTATTGTCCCATAGTCTATTAATGTTTTTATTTTTTAGAAAACATATTGAGAGTTTTCAAAGATTTTAACTTTTTGAGTAAAAAATAAAAAGAAACTAATGAAAAGTGTGGTGAAAATTTCCACTTTGAGGAACCAAGAAAGCAAAATTTAATTTGTTTTTGTATGGGAAACTTCTTTGTCAAATTATCCATAATTGACCTAGATTTTGTAAAATTTCTCTTATCATATAAAATTAGTTTTTGAAGTCTTCCTACTGCTATCAGTTTCTTTTAAGGCAGTAAAATGAAAGTCGCTCAGTAGTGTCTGACTCTTTGCCTGCCAGGCTCCTCTGTCCATGGAATTCTCCAGGCAAGAATACCGGAGTGGGTAACTATTTACTTCTCCAGGGGATCTTCCAAACCCAGGGATCAAAGCCAGGGCTCCCACATTATAGTTGGATTCTTTACCATCTCAGCTACCAGAGAAACCCATATTCAGCTTCATGTTAAGTAAGTTTATCCAATTCTAATGTATAATGAAAGTGAAAGTCACTCAGTCGTGTCCAACTATTTGTGACCCCATAGGCTATACCGTCCATGGAATTCTCCAGGCCAGAATACTGGAGTGGGTAGCCGTTCCCTTCTCCAGGGGATCTTGCACCCAGGTCTCCCACATTGCAGGTGGATTCTTTACCAGCTGAGCCACAAGAGAAGCCATTTAATGTATAACAAATGATACAAAAGAGGCATTATAGAGCATTGTATTTTAATAGTTTATGTATATGTTCTAAATTATGTATAAGTGTATAAGTTAGTGTATAAGCACTAACTGTTCTTTCTACAACAGGCTTGCTAGATATAATAGGAAATAGTAACAGAATATAGTAACTGAAATGGTAACAGAAAACTTGAGGCTTTAAAAGACAGGGGAATAACCTAAATGTCCATTGATCGATGAATGGATAAAAAAATATATAGTGTATTATATTACGATGAAATGCTATTCAGCCATGCAAAGAAAGTAACCCGACCATTTGAGACAACATGGATGGACATGGAAAACACTGCATTAAGTGAAATAAGCTGGAAAGGAAATGACAAATATTATGTGATCTCACTTACACGTGGAATCTTAAAAAGAATGGAACTGGTAGGAACAGAGGACAAATTGGTGATCACCAGAGGTGAGGATAGGGGTTGAGGAAATGGGCAAATGTGGTACAAAGGTACAAACTTCCGGATACAAGATAAATAAGTTCTGGGAAGACATGGTGACTATTGTTAACAGTACTGTTATCATATTTTTGAATATTGCTCAGAGCATATCTTAAAAGTTCTCATCATAAGGAAAAACAACTGTGTGAGGTTATTAATATTCACTAAATTTATTATGATAATCATCTTGTAATACACAAATATATAAAATCATTATGGTGTTTACTTTTAATATAGTGTTATATATCAATTATATCCCAATAAAACTGGAAAAACAAACAAAAAGAAAACCTAAGGCTTTAATAGATATAACTCAGGCAGTGTGTTCTGCTGTCAGGATCACAGTGTTTGAAATGAGCACTCTGATTCTAATCAGCTTAAATTTCCTAATTACATGCAGATGATCAGTGGAACCCATGCTCATTCATTTCTTTTTCAAGTTGATGGCACACAGTTATTATCTCTGCAGTCAACACTTTGGAGTCCACTGATTTTAATTATATCCTTTATTTATGAAACAACATGCTTATGATATGTAGAGATATGCCTTAATCTTTCAGAGTCCTTCTGTTGTAAAAGTTCCGTAATTCTTGTTAGAAGCAAAAAATTAATATGATCAAACATGTAATAAATGCTTTCATTGAGTTCAGAGAAATACACATTTACTTAAAACCAAATATATTTAAATATAATCAAATTCTGATTTAGATTTACCCAGCTAGATTCCTCTCTCCCCCAGTTGGCTACTGATAAATGCCATGAGATTATTAGTTCAGAGAATCAAGCTTACATGCACGATTAATGGGTTCACTCTGGGCTTCCCTGGTCACTCAAATGTTAAAGAATTTGCCTACATTGCAGGAGACCCGGGGATTTGATCCCTGGGTTGGGAAGATTCCCTGGAGGAGGGCATGGCAACCCATTCCAGCATTCTTGCCTGGAGAACCCCATGGACTGAGGAGCCTGGTGGCCACGGTCCATGGGGTCACAAAGAGGCAGACACCACTGAGGGGCTAACACTTTCACTTTCACTGATTTTTCTGAATTTCTTTTTGAACATTACTCTTCCATGACTGAATAATGTGATTAACACTTTTCCAACAATCTGTAAATGCCTAGCTGTTTTAGTGTTTTGTCTGGCATGTTAAAATGTAGACTTTTGTCCCTTTTCATTTTATATGTTCAGTTGCAAGTGCTCAGAGCACCTGAAATATATTATACTACCTTAGTTTAAGCATGCAGGAAGTTAAGTTTGTGCTTCAAAGAGCTCTTCCTAAGTGTAGTAGTCTGAACAAAGTCTGTCACACTAAAAATATGCTTTAATTAAAATTCAACTCATAAAAGAATACAGGATGAAATCATCTACCAATCTCTCTTTTTTTTCCCCCTGAAAAATTCCCAAATCTACTATAGTAGATGTTTACATGACTCATTGAATAATACAGCTTTGCTAGAGATCTGAGAGAAGTCACAAAATTAGGAGTATAATCCAGCAACTGCTTTGGACAGAAATGTGCAGAAGAAAGGAAGAAAGGAATAGAGGTTACTTACACGGTGAGGGTGAGGTCAGGAGAGAAATCAAGCAACAACAAGAAAAGTTCCTACCTGAATTGAAGTATATAACATACAAGTATTTCAGTTAACTGATTGTCACTTAAGCCCACTTTATTAGAAGAGTTAGAGTTTCCAAAAATAATAATAATAATAATAATAATCAGTGGTGTTTCCTAAGGAGTTCAAATAATGCTGTTATTCCTATCAATAGTGTAGATAAAATGGTACATGTAAGTAGTAATAAAGTGTTCTTCTGGGACCACGAAAGATCATAAAACCTAATAACAGTGTTACCGTTCTAGCTGGTTGGTTGAAATACTTCTTAACCTCTTTGTCCTTCAGTTTCCTCATGGAGATAATAATAGTACTTACTTTTTAAGGTTTTCAGAATTATATATCACAGTGCCTAGAAATGTAATTTATAAATTTAACTTCTATGCAGAGTTTATATCATGCAAAATGCCAGGCTGGATGAGTCACAAGCTGAAATCAAGACTGCAGGGAGAAATAGCAACAATCTCAGAATGCAGATGATATGACTCTAATGGCAGAAAGTGAAGAGGAACTAAAGAGCTTCTTGGTGAGAGTGAAAGAGGAGAGTTAAAAAGCTGGCTTAACACTCAACATTCAAAAAGCTAAGATCATGGCATCCAGTCCAATTACTCCATAGCAAATAGATGGGGAAAAAGTGGAAACAGTGACAGATTTTATTTTCTTGGGCTTCTAAATTACTGCAGATGGTGACTGCAGCCATGAAATCAAAAGACACTTGCTCCTTGGAAGAAAAGCTATGACAAATGTAGACAGTGTATTAAAAATAAAAAACATCACTTTGTTGACAAAGGTCCTTATAATCAAAGCTATGGTTTTTCCAGTAGTAATGTATGGATGTGAGAGTTGGACCACAAAGAAGGATGCATGCCAAAGAACAGATGCTTTTGAATTGTAGTGCTGGAGAAGACTCTTGAGAGTCCCTTGGATAGCAAGAAGATCAAACCAGTCAATCCTAAAGGAAATCAACCATGAATATTCATTGTAAGGGCTGATACTAAAGCCAAAGCTCCAATACTTTGGCCACCTGATACAAAGAGTTGACTCAGTGGAAAAGAACCTGATGCTGGGAAAGATTGAAAACAAAAGAAAAAGGGGCAGCAGAGGATGAAATGGTTAGATGAACTACCCAGGTCGGTAGGTGCCCAATATGCTACTGTAGATCAGTGGAGAAATAACTCTAGAAAGAATGAAGGGATGGAGCCAAAGCAAAAACAACACCCAGTTGTGGATGTGACTGGTGATAGAAGCAAGGTCTGATGCTATAAAGAGCCATATTGTATAGGAACCTGGAATGTTAGGTCCATGAATCAAGGCAAACTAGAAGTGGTCAAACAGGAGAGGGCAAGAGTGAATGTTGACATTCTAGGAACCAGCAAACTAAGATGGACTGAAACGGGTGAATTTAACTCAGATGACTGTTATATCTACTACTGTAGGCAGGAATCCCTTAGAAGAAATGGAGTAGCCATCATAGTCAACAAGAGTCTGAAATGCAGTACTTGGATGCAATCTCAAAAATGACAGATTGATCTCTGTTCATTTCCAAGGCAAACCATTCACCATCACAATAATCCAAGCCTATGCCCCGACCAGTAATGCTAAAGAAGCTGAAGTTGAATGGTTCTATAAAGACTTATAAGACCTCTTAGAACCAACACCCAAAACAGATGTCCTTTTCATTGTAGGGGACTGGAATGTGAAAGTAGGAAGTCAAGAAATACCTGGAGTAACAGGCAAATTTGGCCTTGGAGTAAGCAGGACAAAGGCTAATAGAGCTTTGCCAAGAGAACGCACTGGTCATAGAAAACACCCTCTTCCAACAACACAAGAGAAGATAACTTGGGAATCATCATTTTGGGCTTAAGATTAGAATTCCAGGTCTGCCACTTACTGACTAGGTAACTTTATGCAAGTTTTTAAGACTCTCCTATTTTGTTTTCTCATCTGTAAGATGGGACTAAACCTTCCTGCTTTACAGAATTGATATAAGAATTAAATGCTATAATGCAGAGCACGTGCTCAACGTTGGACTTGGAACATGCTTCATGATTTTTGACTGGCACATAGCATGATAGGGACTAGGGAGACAGGAGAAATCTAACTTGAGTGTTTCACATTTACCCCTGGGCTGATAACCTCTCGGTGCCCTTTTGTCTTTCATGTTCAAATCTCCAGTGGTCCTCCCTCACCTTGCTATTAATCAGAAATGGACATGCCTAGCAATTACTCATTTCATTTAAAAAGGCATTTGTTAAAATCACCATCTCTGTTTGCAAAGTGCCTCTGAAACTGAAAATATATTTCTTGAAAACATTTTGTAGAAAAGATTTTCCTAAACCAAAGTGGTTTCATGATTTAAAAACACTCTGCTGTACTATTAGCTTCACTTTTCCTGAATATTGAGATTTGGTCTTAGAGGTCTGTTGCTTGCTCTTAATATGATCTTTGTCTTCTCCTAGTGTTACTGAGAACCATTTCTTTTATTTAATATAATTAAATTACTCAGTTGAAGAAAGCTATAATGTTCACTTAATAGTATTTTCTTTGAGATTTGCCCAATTATTTCAGCTGAATGCTTATGTTTTGTTTTTTTTTTAATATCATATTTTTTTTTCAGAAACTTAGACTGGAGAGACCTTTAAAACCCTCACAGCTTTATGCCTTTTCTCTGTACACTCCAGTGCCTGACAATAGTACGTAGATTTTTTAATTGCCCCTATAAATAATTCCACCTGAGTCCCATTTGGTCTGGCCTTCAAAACCACATTAAATGCCATTTAAAAGGCCAACCCACACGCCCCTGAGAAAACTAATTCAGCTCCATCTTACAATAGTATTTTATTGTGTTCATTCCATAACTTTTGAACTCAGTGAACTTTCCTAAGTAATTATCACGGACAAGAACTGCGAAAATAAGAATATGAACAAAGCAAGTTCCTATCAGCAGTAGAAAGATAATGTACAGGGAAAGAAATTGTAGTAGGAAGCCTAATGAGTCTTTTCTGGCCTTGGGATGAGACACGTAACCTCGGATGCAAAAGCGAGGTTGCCTAGCTAAAACCACAGAACTATTAGGAAATGGAGAAAACCAGTTTTCTGACCCTTCCCCATTACTCTCCTCTAGCCATCTTTATGAGATTATTTAGCACAAGGAATGTGTTGGAAGAGGCTGTCAGCTTAGCAGATGGATGTGGCATCTCCCTCCAGCCTCGGCTGTCACTAGGAGCGAGGTGGGAGCGTCAATTCTCCCCTCGAGCTAAGTAATATAAGAAGCAAAACAGCTGCTGCAGAGTACAGATGCTTACTTCTCACATCCTAGCTGGATGCTGTTGAGCTTCAGAATTTTGCAGGATGACCCAGTCCCACACTATGCCTCTAGAGCAGAGACCAAAATGGTTTCTGAAGACATACTGTACTTCTAAAGCTTGGCAGGTCAGAAATGTGAAATAATATTGTGGGCAAAGCAGACACTACAGAAGGTAGGTTTGCATAGGCTTGCTGGGATCAGAGCTGATAAAGCTGCCTGCTAGTAGTAGATAGGATACTCTCCAAAGAACCCAAAGTACTCATGAGAGAAAGGAACAGGATGTGGACAGTTGCCACCTCATGGGGCACTCAATATTTGCTTGAGAACCACAAATTGCAACACCTGAAGTAGATTTCCACCTTCTTTTCTGACCTGGGAAGTTGGAATAGAATTTGGAAGGTCAGAGAGGAAGCAGAAAGAAACAAGAAAAGAGAAATCATAACCCTTTAGTCAAGCCTGCACTAGGATAGAGGGACAGAAGCATAGAACTGGATATGAGATGCAAGTTTTTAATAAGTTAAAATGGAATTCTTTAATACCTGAAAAATGAGACTGTCCTAATACCTAAAAAAACTTTAGATAAATTAATAGTTGGGCCTGAAGACAGACTTGAGATGGAGCATACTGGAGAACAATAGTGGGAGAAGAATAAAACTTATTAATATGTTTAAACTCTACAGAGTTCAGCATGTTTAATAAACCAGTTACCTAGCTGTAATATGATATAGTACAGAAACTGCTAAGGCTAGAAAACATATTCATCTGATTGCTTACTTGATGCTCATATTTATCTGGTTGAGCATTAGCCTCTCAAATGTAAGTATATATTTTCCTTATTTGGCCAAAAATTGTTGTTTAGTTGCTCAGTTGTGTCCGACTCTTTGTGACCCCCTGGACTGTAACCCGCCAGGCCCTTCTGTCCATGGCTTCTCCAGGCAAGAATATTGGAGTGGGTTGCCATTTCCTTCTCCAGGGATCTTCCCAACCCAGGAATCAAACGCTCGTCTCCTGCATTGGCAGGTGGATTCTGTACCATTGCTTTGGCCAAAAAATATATGTGACATTTTCCATATTAACGTCCAAAGAGAATGACAGGACAGAAGATAATGCAGTAAGAAACTGGAAAGTTATTGAATTTGCAACAATTTGCTTAAGCAAGTTGTTTCACTTCGTTTTGCTATAAACCGCCCCCTGCCTTCAATCTTTCCCTGGCTAGTTAAAAAAGCAGCCAGGAGAGGCCTTCCCTGCAGGTGAGGAGGGGCTTGCAGCCAAGAAGCACCGCCTACTGTGTAAGACACTGTGAAAGTCTCTTCACTCCCTGACCACTCAGCTGGGCTGAGGGCCCAGGCTGGTTGGGGCACAGTCTACTGTGGAGACTTCTCAACAGGATGGTGTCTTAAAGAAGCCCACTACAAGCCAAGAGACTAGATGACTCTTACTATGTTGACAAACAGATATTTAATCTGAAAATTTTCCTCTATATGAAAATGGCAACTCATGCATGATCACTATTGTTTAAATTTCTATTTAATAAAGTAATAATATTTAAATTCATGATAAAAAATTGATAGTAATCACAAGCTAGTATTAAGCACTTACCATGTGTGCCAAGCTCTTCACCTGCATTATCTTATTTAATACAATAGTTGAAGGGAGTAGATTGCTATATTATTTCTATTTTACAAGTGAGAAGATTGAGCCTTGAACAGTGCATACAGCTTACCTATGTTTATTGCTAGTAAGTGGCAGAGAAGAACATTAACCCAGATTTAACTAACTCTGAACCTGACACTCTTAATTATAGGTATTAGGCAGTACCTTCTTTATTTCTTTCTCTATCAATTCATTACAATTTGAAATAAAAAAGCAAGTATTGAGATTTTTATCAAGAGCTTTGATAATAGAAATTTTATACAACAGAGAAAACCAAATCTTTCTAAATTGTAGGTTACATTGTGAACACAATCTTCTCTCCTTTTCATCTATCTTTCAACAATTGCTGTTATAAATATGTAACTTATGGAATATTAAGGTTCAATTAAATAAGAGAATTGTTCAATTAAATGAGAATTGCTGTTGTTAAATTCATATTTACATATTTTGTTATTCCTATGACAATGTATATTTCAAATTCATTTCTTAAAGTATGATTTTTCTCTCTTGATTATTACCTTTTTAAATGGTAGAAAAAGATTCCCACTATTCAATACAAACTTACATAGTAAAGATTGTAACACATTTCCAAAATTAAACACAGAGCTATATTTAACCCTTTCTCTCTCTCTCTCTCTCTCTCTCTGTCGCTAACTTACTAAAACTTATAAGAAAATTGAACTATAAACAAATAAATATAAACATACATTAAAGTGTAAATATATACAGGTATCCCTTGCTTTTCAAAAGTTTGCTTTACAGTACTTTCCTTTATCTACATTAGTAACTGCTTCACTAACTGAAAGAAATCTGAAGAGATTTCCACTTCTATGAAAAAAGGTGAAAAATGAAAACTGAAATGAAAATTTCAAAGAAATTGAGCACTAAATGAAATGAAAATTCTTCACTTGATGGTATTTTGACTTACAAAATTTTCATAGGAATGCCTTTCTTTTTGTATAGCTGGGGAAACCTGTATTTGTATGACTATTTTGACATCCTAATTATAATAAGCTGACTAAACCAATTTATCTTATATTTATTGATTACTAAGAGTATTTTGATGACTGTAAAATTCAAAATATAGCCTATAGGATATTGCAAAGAAAATTTAACCTTTTGGGACATGTGGACAAGAAACAATCTAAAGTAAAATAGCTTTACTAAAAATGCTTCGGGTTTAGAATATTCTAGTAAAGAGGAGGATTTAAAGGGACATAAAGCTTTCAACTCAATATCCTGAGTGTGAGACCTTTTCTCTTCCAAGCAGCTCCATTGCTTTTCAAAGATTACTTGGTCCATTAGAACAGCATCATCTTTTAAAATACAGGACATGTACTCAATAGAGGCAGAGTGCATCACTTGAGAGGATGTCTCAGGATGTTGGTGTTCCTTTTAATCTGTGCTGCCTGACAAAACAGGGACAAAACTCAACACTTGTTTCAACACCATTAGTGGCTCTAGCCTTGTGTTACCATACACAAGAAGCGTAAAGTGCACAGTACAACCTCCCTCAACTCATTTTCAAAAGAATATCTCATGCATTTTCATGCTATTTCTCTTCTCTTCCATAAGATTTTAATGGACTAGAGTATGTCATGTATATAGAACTCATGAGAAAATGGAGAGACAGGCACTATATGATGGAAGTAGCAGCAGAAATAGATGAGGGGCAAGTCTTTTAAAAGTGCATCATCTGAATACGATTTAGCTTGAAATGTGGCAATGTTTTTGTTAAAGTACTTTTTAATAGCACAAAGAGGTTTATACTATTGAAAATCTAAAAGGATTAGGCATCCCAAATGGATTATTTATTTTTGAAATGAATATTTATAGAGAGCATCTGAATTAGGCAGTAATCTTTGCCTTTGTTTAAACACAATTAACAATATGCAAAGTAAGGCAGTGCTTTTTAGAAAATATGTGAGCCTAAGTACTGATGTTGGCAGTCATTTCAATATCTGCACAGTGAGTACATAAAATGAGGAACAACTAACCTGTTATACTCTTAATTAATGAACACCTGTACACAATGAAAGCATGGCTGATTTTACGAATGCATGAAAATCCAACCGAGCAATTAATGTTTAAAATTCACACTATTGAACATGTAGCAAGAAAAAACAACTTGTAACTGGCAAAGCACAAAAGCAGAAAGTTGGATTTTTCTGTGAATGAATCTTTTCCAATGTATTAGGCTACTCTATTATTAATTTTTTTGGTGCTTAATTTTTATATGAAAAGAATTTGAACATCTTTTTAATGATTATTCTCACTTTATGAGAATTATGTAATTCTCACATTATGTAATGATTATTCTCACTTTCTGATTCTTTTCTTTCTTTCTGTGTTTAAAGAATGAGACTCAGTGCGTTTTAGTGAAAGAACCAACACTTTTGATAGTTTAATTTTTTTAAACTGCATTCAATTTCTAAGAAGTCACAAATCACATTTTTTGGTCCAATTCAATAATTGTGATACAAAATGTACACAGTTGATTCTTAGTCCTCTTTGTACGTGTTTCTCTGACCGAAGTCCTGATGTGGGTAGCAGCATACAAAGGAAAGGAAACTAACAGTCTCTTTTAATCTTTCAACAAAGACATACTACCAGTGCCAGACATTGTTCAAGGTGAACAATAAAACAGAGAACAAAGAAGACAAAATTCTCATCCTTACTGTACTTATATCGTAATGATTGAGATTCACGTTATCATTGAGTGTAAAGACATTAATGTTTCTCTCTCTTGTATCTGTAATCTACCCCCTCTTCATTTCTCTGTTGTTTTAATTATTCTCATCACATTGTTGATATTTGTGTTTGCCTAAACTAGTCCCTTACCAAATATGTTTTACATACAATTTAATAGGGTCATAAAGGATAAATCTCAATAAGACTTTGTCCAAAGTAATCAAAACTCTATTAACAACTTTTTAATTCTGCTTCTTCCAAGTGATAAACAAGATACCTTAAAATTTGTTTTTAAATAAAGCTGTTAATTTTCCTTATGTGGTCTTTGAAAATATTCTATCAGAGACACATTATTCTAAAAGACTGGAAGCATGCTGGTGTTTTCTAAGTTGGTCAAGTTAAGGCAAAATTTGTCTTTTCAAAGTATAATTTATACCAGGTCAGATGGTGAAGGCAACATAAAGAATTTTAAGAAAGTGCCTATAATTAGAGATAACTGCTATCACTGGAGAAAAAAAGGGTGAGCCAATCTATTCTGAATTTTATGGATCTGCTATATTGAATGAGTACATAATTAGAAGAAGAAACTAACAGCTTCAATTTCAGAAACTAACATCTTCAACTTAACTTGAAGATAACTGCAACGGTTGGGAGGAAATGGAAGCATCTAGACACCTGTATTTATGGATAAAAGGAGAAAAAGTTCTGAAAACAAAATGAAATAATTATCTTAAAGGAAATAGTTTTATGATGTCCAGGTAAATAAATTTGGAAAAAGTACACTAAAGCAATAATGGTTAATTCAAATTGCTTTAAAAGTGATTATTTGCTGTATTACTCAGGGAACAAAAACCAGGACTCTGACAACCTAGAGGGGTGGGATGGGATAGGAGGTGGAGGGAGGTTCAAGAGAGAGGGGATATATATATATATATGTATATATATATATATATATATATATATATATATATGTGACTGATCCATGTTAATGTATGGCAGAAGCCAATACAATATTGCAAAGCAATTATCCTTTAATTAAAAATAAGTAAAATTTAAAAAAGCAATTAGGGGCATATCCAATAGAACTCTGACCCTCTAATATTCTTACCTGCTTCATTTGTGCGGATCATTCGAGATGGAGTGCTTGGATCTCCAGTCCCAATTGGATTGGTGGCCACCACTCTAAATTCATATTCTACCCAGGGGTTCAGGTCCACCGCCATGGCTGATTCCATGTCCCCTGTTATGACTTCTGGGACTATGGAGAGGAAGGAAATTTCATGTCATTAGGTAAACTTTATCTTCTTGGGCTCCAAAATCACTGCAAATTGTGACTGCAGCCATGAAATTAAAAGACTCTTCCTCCTTGGAAGGAAAGCTATGACCAATTAGACAGCATATTGAAAAGCAGAGACATTACTTTGCTGACAAAGTTCCGTCTAGTCCAAGCTGTGGTTTTTTCAGTAGTCAGGTATGGATGTGAGAGTTGGCCCATAAAGAAAGCTGAGTGCCAAAGAATTGATGTCTTTGAACTGTGGTGTTGGAGAAGACTCTTGAGAGTTCCTTGGACAGCAAGGAAATCAAACCAGTCAATCCTAAAGGAAATCAATCCTGGATATTCATTGGAAGGACTAATGCTGAAGCTGAAGCTCCAATACTTTGGCCATCTGATGCAAATAACTGATTCACTGGAAAAGACCCTGATGTTGGGAAAGATTGAACGCAGGAGGAGAAGGGGATGACAGAGGATGAGATGGTTGGAGAGCATCACTGACTCAATGGACATGGGTTTGAGCAAGCTCCAGGAGTTGGTGATGGACAGGGAAGCCTGGTGTGCTGCAGTCCATGGGGTCACAAAGAATTGGACACAACTGAGCGACTGAACTGAATTGAACTGAGGTGAACTAGAAATGCTCATAGATTGCAATCAAAGACATTAGGCCCTGACAGACACGGCAGGCTTCTGCATATACCCTTATATCGTGTGGTCACGTGTCACTTCCATTCTCATTAGTGAAACAAAAGTCAGTCTTCAGAAGTAAGCAGTTGCACATGCCAAAGTCTGTTATAGCTGGAATTCTTTCATCTCATCTTTACACATAGATGGACACAACACAACTTGCCATTATCTACACTAAAATCTTTTTGTCAACCTTTCAACCCCAGAGAAGATGCCAACCAATGCTCCAATTTAAGCAAACACTTCTTCTATTTCTAGGGAAATTTCTTGAGCAGTTTGCCTCTCCCAGCTCTGGCAAACATTCTCAGCTACTTGGCAGTTCCAAGCAGTGGTTTAAGAATATATCTCTCTAATTTAAAAACTCTAGTTTGTGGTTTCAAAGTAGAAGCTCTGAACTCTCCTTGGAGTGACTTTTGTACTACATTTAGATTTTTATTAAAACATAAAACTGTGTGTCAATATAATTACCACATAGTAAAGCATTTTCACGTAGTGTTTATGCTCTATCTGGGACTGCTTTTCTTGTTCCCTCATCTCTGCTGTCTAGGAAATATTTCTGGAAAACATTTGTTCCAGAGGTGAAAGTGTGGAAGTGAAAAATCTCCCTATGAAGTGCAAACATCCTCTGAATTTATAGCTGCCCTGATTTCTGTTTAAGCATGGCAGGGCAGTGTTAGGGAGGGGAGAGGCTTTTACTTGATGACACTGTAGATTTTACTACAACAAGGTGAAATAAAATGCATCTTGCATTTCCCATGAAAATCTCTCTTGAAATGCAACAAGAGAATGTTACCAAATAATCAGTTCCATGAAAGGTGAATGCTCAGAGCATAGGCAGTGTGGACTGCCTGACCAATCTCACAGCCCTACAGAGCTGACTTTTTAAAGCAGTGAAGTGAAAACATGAAAAAAAAAAAAAATGTCTATCTTCTTTTGCTGCACTGCCAGATGAGCAAACATCCTTGAAGTCTGAGTGGTAGAGGATTAAGGCCACTGTTGAGGACACTGCTTGGCAGAATGCTGAGCTGTGTCTGCCAAACCTAAAGGTGGGAAGAAGAGATACCAAGACACTCAGCTCTCCCGAGACCCAAGAACAAACTGATTCACCAGTACTTGCCTTGGGTCCATCGGGACCTACTGTTTCATTGACTTCTGTTTATGTCAGTCACTTCAAGGAACTCCGGACATAGAGGTCATCCCTCATCCTTTACTCTAATCCCTAGAGAACTCTGTCTGTCTCAATTGCCATCCTTCCCTAATGTTTAAAAGCCTTTTACTATGATCTTTGGAATTCATAATCCATCACTAGCAAAATCCCCTTGTCCGCATCCCTCTTCCTCAACTTGCTTCCAACGTTTTACTCCAGGAGAAAACTGAGTCCCTTCTGAAGCAACTTCATGCTTCTCAAGGGGTAGCGCTCTTAAAATATTGTACAGAAGAGTATCCAGTCTGGCTCAGTGGTGTCTCTCTCCTACCTGCTCCCTTACCCTGCCAAAGTCTTGCAGGCATGCAGATATTTTTCTACTTAAAAACAAAACAAAATTATTTTAAATTTTTCTTGCTTTCCAACCTTCACCCAGTCTCTATGTTTCTTTTACAGCAAAACTTCTTGAGAGTTATTAATATTTGTCCCTTATTTGCCATCTCCATTTATTCTCTTTTAATTCACTCTTGAAACTTCCTAAGTGGTGCAGAGGTAAAGAATCTCCCTGCCAAAGCAGGAGATGCAGGAGACATACATTCCCCTGGAGGAGGGAATGGCTACCCACTTGCGTATTCTTAACTGGAAAATTCCATGGACAGAGGAGCCTGGTGGACTACAGTTCATGGGGTCACAAAGAGTCAGACATGACTGAGCACACACACATACACACACATTCATTCTCAGACTCACTCCAGCCAGGTTCTCACCTCCAGCAATCCACCGAAACTGCTCCCGTCAAGATCAGCAGTGACCTCCTATTCTAAAACTCTGTGCTCGGGTCTCTGTTCCTTATTTCATTTGTTCCTACGTCATGCTTTGACACAGTCAATCATTCTCTGCTCTTTGAAGTGCTTTTCAAAACTTTCGCTCTTCTTGTTCCCAATTATGTCTCTTCAATCTGCATTACTTCTTTCTTTTTATCTTCCAGATGCACCGCAGTTCTACTACTGCCTTTTCTTTTTTATTGTACTCTAAGGTGATCTTATCCAGTTTCATGGTTCTAAATACCTTCTGTATGCTGATGACTGTAACATTTTCAGCCATGAACTTCCTCCCTAGACTCCAAATTCATAAGCCCTGTAATCTATTAAACATTTCCATTTAGATAGAGTAACTCTTCATTTCCTCCCCTACTTTTGCAGTATTCCTTATTTGGTGAATGACAATTGCTGTACCCCCAAACTTTGAGGCCATCCTGTATTTCTATCTTTTTCTCTTGTCCCACTCTAATTCATAAGCACATTATGATATCTCTGACTTCAGAGTATCTTGATTTCTCCACTTCCACTTGCAGTAAGACTTCTTAAAAAAGTTGTCTACATTAACTTTTCTCCCATTTTCTCTTGAGCCAATTCTTGTGAGTCTTTAGTCCTTAAGATTTTACTAAAACTTCTAGAATCAAGATCATGAATGACCTCTGGTTTGTTTAAATCAATGATCAATTCTCATTTCCTCATAATAGTTGCCAAGTCAGCAGCATTGCACCCAGTTGATTAATTTCTCTTCCTTGATAGATTTTATTCTTTTGTCTGTCATGATATCACATTGTCTTTTTCTAAAACTAAATGGCTGCTTACTCTCTATATCTTTGGTTGAATCCTCTTTTCCTTAACCTCTTACTATTGGAATGCTTGAGGGCTCAATTTTCATACTCCTTTTTTCTTTATTTTATGCTTATATCCTTGGAGAGCTCATGCAGTCTTATGGCATTAAATGCAATTTATATGCCAATAATTTCCTAATTTATATCTTCATTCTAAACCTCACTTTTAAACTCCAGTCTCATATATCTAGGTGCCATTTGATCTCCATAAAGGCCTACTAGTCTCCAAGTACAGTTATATAGGGGTTAGGGTTTTGACATACTAATTTTGGGGAGACACAACTCAGTCCAAAGCAGGCAGGTGATGATTTAAAATATTTTAAAATTTAAATAATTTAAAAAAATACACTTTATGTTTCAACACTATGTTAGATTTCAGGTGTACTACATAATGATTTGACCTTTGAGTATATTCTGAAATGACTGCCATAGTATGTCTACTAACCATCTGTCCCCAAACAAATATATTACAATATTACTAACCATACTTTTACTCTTACTCTTATGCTATATATTACATGCCTGTAACTTGTTTATTTATAATTGGAGGTTTATACCTCTAATCTCTTTCACCTGCTTTACATCTCCCAACCCCACCCTTCTGATAACACCAGTCTAGTCTCTGTATCTAAGAGTCTGTTTTCATTTTGCTTCGTTTGTCTGTTTGGTGAATTTCACATATAAGTGAGATTGTGTGGTATTTGATTATTTCCTTAGCATAAGACCCACCAAACCCATCCATGTTGTGTCAAATGGCAAGATTCCATTTTTACTATAGTGAATTGAAGTCGCTCAGTCATGTCTGACTCTTTGCGACCCCATGGACTGTAGCATACCAGGCTCCTCCCTCCATGGGATTCTCCAGGCAAGATTACTGGAGTGGGTTGCCGTTTCCTTCTCCAGGGGATCTTCCCATCTCAGGGATCGAACCCGGGTCTCCCACATTCCAGGCAGATGCTTAAACATCTGAGCCACCAGGGAAGCCCACTATGTATTTTTACTACAGCTGAGCAATATTCCATTGTGTGTGTGTGTGTATCAAATATTCATTATCCAGCTATCAATGAACACGTAGATTGCTTCTGTATCTTTGCTATTATAAATAATGCTTCAGTGAATATTGGAATGCATACATCTTTTTGAGCTAATGCTTTTATTTTATTTGGGTAAATACCCCAAAGTAGGATTGCTGGATTGTTTAGTAATTCAATTTCTTAATTCTTTTGAGAGAGTTATTACTGTTTCCATAGTGGCTATACCAACTTATGTTCCTATGAAGAGTGCACAGTACTTTCCTTTTTGCCATATGCTCATCAGCATTTTTTATTTATTGCCTTTTCAATAAAAACAGTTCTCATAGGGTTGAGGTAATAGCTCATTGCAGTTTCAACATGCATTTCTCTGTCATTAGGGATGATGAGCATCTTTTCATGTGTCTGTGCCCATCTCTATGTCTTCTTTGGAAAAATGTCTATTCAGATCCTCTGCTTATTTTTTTAATTAAGTTTGATTTTGTTGATGATGAGTTGTATGAGTTCTTTGTATATTTTGTGTATTAACTCCTTATTAGATGTATGATTTGCAAATATCTTCAAATATCTAAATAGACTACCTTTCTGTTTTGTTGATAGTTTCTTTTGCTATGCTAAAGTTTTTAGTTTGATGTAGTCCCATTTGTTTATTTTTGTTTTGTTGTCCTTACCTGAGAAGATAGAGCCCCCAAAATATTAAGTCTCATGATGAAGAGCATATTATGTTTTCTTCTAGGAATTTGATGGTTTCATTTAAGTCTTTAATCCATTTTGAGTTAATTTTTGGTATATGGCGTGAGAAAGTAGTCCAATTTGATTTCTCTGTATGAAGCTATTCAGTTTTCCCAGCATTATTTACTGAAAAGGTTTTTCTTTCACCATTTTATATTCTTGCATCATTTATCATAGACTAATTGACCAAATGTGTGTGGGTTTATTTCTGGGCTCTCATTTCCATACTATTTTGATTACTGTAGCTTGGAAGTACATTTTGAAATCAAGGAACATGATACTCCAACTTTTGTTTTCTTGTTCAATTGTATAGGCTGTTTGGATGTTTTGTGTTTCCATACAAATTTTAGAAATTATTTGTTCTAGATTTATGAAAAATGTCATTGGTATTTTGATAGATACTGGTTTGAATTTGTAGATTGCCTTAGGTAGTTTGGTTATTATAACAATATTAATTCTTTCATTAAATCATTTTCTATGTATAGTATAGTATTATGTCATCTGAAAACTGAGTTTTATATCCTTTCCAATTTGGCTTCCTTCCATTTATTTTTTTGTCTGATTGTTATGGCCAGGACTTCCATAAAAGTGGCATTTGAACTGCAGCACGCCAGGCCTCTCTGTCCATCACCAACTCCCAGAGTTCATCCAAACCCATGTCCATTGAGTCAGTGATGCCACCCAACCATATTATTCTCTGTTGTCCCCTTCTCCTCCTGCCCTCAAACTTTCCCAGCATCAGGGTCTTTTCAAATGTGTCAGCTCTTCGCATCAGGTGGCCAAAGTATTATAGTTTCAGCTTCAACATCAGTCCTTCCAATGAGCACCCAGGACTGATCTCCTTTAGGATGGACTGGTTGGATCTCCTTGCAGTCCAAGGGACTCTCAAGAATCTTCTCCAACACCACAGTTTAAAAGCATCAATTCTTCAGTGCTCAGCTTTCTTTATAGTCCAACTCTCACATCCGTACATGGCCACTGGAAAAACCACAGCTTTGACTAGACGGACCTTTGTTGGCAAAGAAATGTCTCTGTTATTTAATATGCTGTCTAGGTTGGTCATAACTTTCCTTCCAAGGAGTAAGTGTCTTTTAATTTCACAGCTGCAATCACCATCTGCAGTGATTTTGGGGCCCAGAAAAATAAAGTCTGACACTGTTTCCACTGTTTCCCCATCTATTTGCCATGAAGTGACGGGACTGGATGCCATGATCTTAGTTTTCTGTGTTGAGCTTTAAGCCAACTTTTTCACTCTTCTCTTTCACTTTCATCAAGAGGCTCTTTAGTTCTTCTTCACGTTCTGCCATAAGGGTGGTGTCATCTGCATATCTGAGGTCATTGATATTTCTCCCGGCAATCTTGATTCCAGCTTGTCCTTCCTGCAGCCCAGCATTTCTCATGATGTGCTTTGCATATAAGTTAAATAAGGAGGGTGAAAATATACAGCCTTGATGTACTCCTTTTCCTATTTGGAACCAGTCTGTTGTTCCATGTCCAGTTCTAACTGTTGCTTCCTGACCTGCATACAGATTTCTCAGGAGGCTGGTAAGGTGGTCTGGTATTCCCATCTCTTTCAGAATTTTCCAGTTTATTGTGATCCACACAGTCAAAGGCTTTGGCATAGTCAATAAATCAGAAATAGATGTTTTTCTGGAACTCTCTTGCTTTTTTGATGATCCAGTGATGTTGGCAATTTGATCTCTGGTTCCTCTGCCTTTTCTAAAACCAGCTTGAACATCTGGAAGTTCACGGTTCACGTATTGCTGAAGACTGACTTGGAGAATTTTAAGCATTACTTTATTAGCGTATGAGATGAGTGCAATTGTGCGGTAGTTTGAGCGTTCTTTGGGATTGGAATGAAAAGTGACCTTTTCCAGTCCTGTGGCCACTGCTGAGTTTTCCAAATTTGCTGGCATATTGAGTGCAGCACTTTCACAGCATCATCTTTCAGGATTTGAAATAGCTCAACTGGTATTCCATCACTTCCACTAGCTTTGTTTGTAGTGATGCTTCCTAAGGACCACTGACTTCCCATTCCAGGATATCTGGCTCTGGTGAGTGATCACACCATCGTGATTACCTAGGTCATGAAGATCTTTTTAATATAGTTCTTCTGTGTATTCTTGCCACCCCTTCTTAATATCTTCTGCTTCTGCTAGGTTCCTACCATTTATGTCCTTTATTGAACCCATCTTTGCATGAAATGTTCCCTTGGTATCTCTAATTTTCTTGAAGAGATCTCATCTTTCCAATTCTATTGTTTTCCTCTATTTCTTTGCATTGATCCCCGAGGAAGACTTTCTTATCTCTCCTTTCTATTCTTTGGAACTCTGAATTCATATGGGTATATCTTTCCTTTTCCCCTTTGCTTTTCACTTCCCTTCATTTCACAGCTATTTGTAAGGCCTCCCCAGACAGCCATTTTGCTTTTTTGCATTTGTTTTTCTTGGGGGTGGTCTTGATCCCTGTCTCCTGTACAGTGTCATGAACCTCCGTTCATAGTTCATCAGGCACTCTGTCTATCAAATCTAGTCCCTTAAATCTATTTCTCACTTCCACTGTATTGTCATAAGGGATTTGATTTAGGTCATACCTGAATGGTCTAGTGGTTTTCTTCACTTTCTTCAATTTCAGTCTGAATTTGGCAATAAGGAGTTGTCATACATAGATTTTACTATGTTGAGGTGTTTTTCCTCCATAGCTACTTTATTGAGAATTTTTGTCATAAATGAATGTTGAATTTTGTCAAAAGCTTTTCTGTACCTATTTTGTTGATTATATGACTTTCATGCTTCAATTTTTTATTGTTTTATATATCACAAGGATTGATATGGGAATATTGGATCATCTTTGCATTCCTGGTATAAATCCCACTTGATTTTGGTGTGTGATTCTATTTATTCAATTCAGCTTGTTAATATTATGTTGAGGATTTTTGAATGTGTTCATCAGTGATATTGGCATCTATTTTTCTTTTCTGTTTTGTCTTTATCTAGTTTTGAAATCAAGGTGATGTTTCCCTCACAGAATGATTTTGGAAGTGTCTTTATCTCTCAATTTTTTGGATAGTTTGAGAAGAATAGGTGTTAACACTCCTTTAAATATTTGGACTTCTAAGGTGGCACTAGTGGTAAAGACCTGCCAGCCAATGCAGGAGACATAAGAGACATGGATTTGATCCCTGGGTTGAGAGGATCCCTGGAGGAGGGCATGGCAACCCATTCCAGTATTCTTGCCTGGAGAATCTCATGGACAGAAGAACCTGGCAGGTTATAGTCCATAGGGTCACAAGAGTCAGACACAAGTGAAGTGACTTAACATGCAAGTATGAACATACATTAGCAGACCAATGCATTCTAGTTCTTTTTTAAATTTATTTTATTTAATTTTTGGCTGTGCAGACTCTTAGTTTCTTGATCGGGATCTAACCCACAGCTCCTGCACTGGAAGTGTGAACTCTTAATCACTGGACAGTCTGGGAAGTCTCCAGCCTTTAGCTATTTAGTAGTATATTGTTTACCATCCATATGTTTGTGATTTTTTTGCAATTTTTATCTTGTAGCTGATTTCTAGTCTTAAGTCATTGTAGTTGGAAAAGTACTCAGTATGATTTAATTCTTCAAAAATGTGTGCTGTGGTCTAGCATGTGGTTTATCCTGGAGAATAATACATGTGCACTTCCAGATAATGTGTATTCTGCCATTTTGGATGGAATGCTCTGTAGATATCAATTAATCCACCTGGTGTAATGTAACATTTAAGGACAGTGTTTCCTATTGATTTTCTGTCTGGAAGCTGAGTCCATTAATGTAAGCAAAATCTTAAAATCCTCACTACTATTGTGCTACTGCCAAGTTTTCCTTTATTTTGTTAACACAGGCTTTATGTACACAAGTGTTCCTGTGTCATATATATATATATGTATATATATATATATATATATAATTGTTTTATTTTCTTTTTGGATTGATATTTGTGTATATTTATAATTGTTATATTTTCTTTTTGGATTGATCTCTTCAACAGTATAAAATATCTTTGCTTGTCTCTTGTTACAGTCTCTGCTTTAAAGTCTATTTTGTCTAACATAAATGTAGATGCCACAACTTTCTTTTGGTTTCAGTGTGCATAGAATACTTTTTTCCAGTATGAATATGCAAAAAGATATGATGCTGAGAGATGAACTCCCCAGGTCAGTAGTGCCAAATACACTAACTGGAGAAGAGTGGAGCAATGGCTCCAGAAAGAATGAAAAGGCTGAGCCAAAGCAAAAGCAATGCCCAGTTGTGGATGTGCCTGGTGATGGAAGTAAAGTTTGATGCTGTAAAGAACAATATTGAATAGGAATCTGGAATGTTAGGTCCATGGATCAAGGTAAATTGGAAGTGGTCAAAAAGGAGATGGCAACAGTGAATATTGACATTTTAGGAATCAGTGAAATAAAATGGAATGGAATGGATGAATTTCACTCAGATGACCATTATACCTACTACTGTGGGCAGGAATCCCTTAGAAGAAATGGAGTAGCCATCATAGTTAAAAAAAAAAAAAAAGAGTCCAAGATGCAGTACGTGGATGCAATCTCAAAAACCACAGAATGATCCCTGTTCATTTGCAAGGCAAACCCCTCAGTATCACAGTAATCTAAGTCTATGCTCCAACCACTAACTCCAAAAAAGCTGAAGTTGAACAGTTCTATGAAGACCGACAAAATCTTCTAGAACTAACACTAAAAAAAAAAAAAAAAAAGATGCCCTTTACATGATAGGGGAATGGAATGCAAAGGTAGGAAGTCAAGAGATACCTGGAGTAGCAGGTAAGTTTGGCCTTAGAGTACAAAATGAAGCAGGGCAAAAGCTGATAGAATTTTGCCAAGGAAATGCATTGATTATAGCCAAAACCCGCTTCCAACAACACAAGAGATGACTTTACACACAGACATCACCAGATGGTCAATATCAAAATTAGACTGACTCTATTCTTTGCAGATGAAGAAGGAGAAACTATACAGTCAGTAAAAACAAGACTGGAACCTGACTGTGGATAAGATAATGAACTCCTTATTGCAAAATTCAGGCTGAAAGAAAGTAGGGAAAACCACGAGACCATTCAGGTATAATCTAAATCAGAACTGTTATAATTATACAGTGGAAGTGACACAGTGCCTAAAGAACTATGGAAAAAGATTCATAACATTGTACAAGGGGCAGTGATCAAAATTATCCCCAAGAAAAAGAAATGCAAAAAGGCTAAATGGTTGTCTGAAGAGGCCTTACAAATAGCTGAGAAAAGAAGAGAAGCTAAAGGCAAAGGAGAAAAGGAAAGATATATCCATCTGAATGCACAGTTCCAAAGAATAGCAAGAAGAGATAAGAAAGCCTTCCTCAGTGATCAGTGCAAAGAAATAGAGGAAAAAAATAAAACTGGAAAGACTAGAGATCTCTTCAAGAATATTAGAGATACCAAGGGAATATTTTATGCAAAGATGGGCACAATAAAGGACAGAAACTGTATGGACCTAAAAGATGCAGAAGATATTATGAAGAGGTGGCTGGAATACACAGAAGAATTATATAAAAAAGATCTTAATGACCCAGATAACCATGATGGTGTGATCACTCACCTAGAGCCAAACATCTTGGAGTGTGAAGTCAAGTGGACCTTAGGAAGCATCACTACAAGTAAAGCTAGTGGAGGTGATGGAACTCCAGCTGAGCTTCTTCAAATCCTAAAAGACGATAGCATTAAAGTGCTGCACTCAATATGCCAGCAAATTTGGAAAACTCAGCAGTGGCCTCAGGACTGGAAAAGGTCAGTTTTCATTCCAATCCCAAAGAAAGGCAATGCCAAAGAATGCTCAAACTACCACACAATTGCACTCATCTCACATGCTAGTAGAATAATGCCCAAAATTCTCCAAACTAGGCTTCAACAGTACATGAACTGAGAAATTCCATATGTAGAAGCTGGATTTAGAAAAGGCAGAGGAACCAGAGACAAAATTGCCAACATCCATTGGATCATAGAAAAAGGAAGAGAATTCCAGAAAAACATCTACTTCTGCTTCATTGACTAAGCTAAAGCCTTTGACTGTGTGGATCACAACAATCTGTGAAAAATTCTTAAAGAGAAGGGAATACCAGATCACCTTACCTGCCTCCTGACAAATCTGTATGTAGGTTAAGAAAAAACAGTTAGAACCAGACAGAGAACAACAGACTGAATCCAAATTGGGAAAGGAGTACGTCAAGGCTGTATACTGTCACCCTGCTTATTTAACTTCTATGCAGAGTACATCATGAGAAATGCCCAGCTGGATGAAGCACAAACTTGAATCGAGCTTTCTGGGAGAAATATCAATAACCTCGGATATGCAGATGACACCACGCCTATGGCAGAAAGCAAAGAGGGACTAAAAAGCCTCTTGATGAAAGTGAGAGAGGAGAGCAAAGAAGCTAGCTTAAAACTCACCATTCAAAACATGAAGATCATGGCATCCAGGCCCATCGCTTCATGGCAAATAGGGAAACAATGAAGACAGTGAAAGACTTTATTTTCTTGGGCTCCAAAATCACTGCAGATGGTAACAGCAATCATGAAATTAAAAGATGTTTCCTGCTTGGAAGGAAAGCTATGACAAGCCTAGACAGCATATTAAAAAGCAGAGATATTACTTTGCCAACAAAGGTCTGTCTAGCCAAAGCTATGGTTTTTCTTGTAGTCATGTGTGGAAGTGAGAGTTGGACCATAAAGAAAGGTGAGCACCAAAAAATTGATGCTTTTGAACTGTGGTGTTGGAGAAGACTCTTGAGAGTCCCTTGGACTGCAAGGAGATCAAACCAGTCCATCCTAAAGGAAATCAGTCTTGGATACTCAGTGGAAGGACTGATGCTAAAGCTGAAGCTACAATACTTTGGCCACCTGATGACCAATTAACTGACTCATGGAAAGGACCCCGATGCTAGGAAAAATTGAAGTCAGTAGAAGTGCACAACAGAGGATGAGATGGTTGGATGGCATCACTGAATCAATGGTCATGAGTTTCAGCGACCTCCAGGAGTTGGTGATGTACAGGGAAGCCTGGTATGCTGCAGTCTATGGGGTCACAAATAGTTGGATACGACTGAGTGCCTGAACTGAACTCAATTGACCTTTTCCCATCCCCCAACTTTCAATTTGTTTCTGAAGAACTGATGTGAGTCTCTTGTCAGCATCATATATACAGTTCTTGTTTTCTCATTCATTCTCTGTATTTCCTTCAATTGGAGCATTAGTCTATTTAAATTTATAATGATTATTGATAAGTATGGAGTAACTATACGGTTACTTGTTTTCTGGTTGTTTCCACAGTTCTTTTTTGTTCTCTTCTTTTCTCTTTTTGTGATTTGATGACTACTTCTAGGTTTATATTTGGATTTCTCTTGCATTTTTGTGTGTATTTCTTGTAAATTTTTGATGTGTGATTATCATGACATTCATATATAAACATATAGCTGTATATACATGTCCATATATATATATGCACAGTTTTATATAGTATACATATACTTATTAAGTTGGGTATCTCTTAAATTTAAATGCTTTTTAACAACTCTGCATTTTTAGTCCCCCTGATGTTTAATGTTATTGACATCATTTTATACCTTTTGCTTTGTGTATCTCTTAACAACTTATTGTTTTCATAAAAGATTTAACTACTTTTGTCTTTAACCTTCCTACTAGGTTTATACGTGATTCAAAGTCACTCAAAGTGTTAGTTGCTCAGTCATGTCTGACTTTTTGTGACCACATGGACTGTAACTCACCAAGCTCCTCTGTCCATTTAATTCTCTGGGTAAGAATAATGGAGTGGGTTGCCATCCCTTCTTCAGGAAAAAGTGAAAGTCACTCAGTTGTGTCCAACTCTTTGCAACTCCATGGACTATACAGTCCATGGAATTCTCCAGGCCAGAATATGGGAGTGGGTAGCCTTTCCTCTTCCAGGGGATCTTTCCAACCCAAGACTTGAACCCAGGTCTCCCTCATGGCAGGTGGATTCTTTACCAGCTGAGCCACTACGGAAGCCCAAGAATACTGGAGTGGGTACCCTATCCCTTCTCCAGGGGATCTTCCTGACCCAGGAATAGCCCAGGATCTCCTGCATTGCTGCTGCTGCTGCTGATGCTAAGTCGCTTCAGTCGTGTCTGACTCTGCAACCCCATAGACGGGAGCCCAGCAGGCTCCCTCATCCCTGGGATTCTCCAGGCAAGAACACTGGAGTGGGCTGCCATTTCCTTCTTCAATGCATGAAAGTGAAAAGTGAAAGTGAAGTCACTCAGTCATGTCCAACTCTTCGCGACCCCGTGGACTGCAGTCTACCAGGCTTCTCTGTCCATGGGATTTTCCAGGCAAGAGTACTGGAGTGGGGTGCCATTGCCTTCTCCGCCTGCATTGCAGGCAGATTCTTTAGCACCTGAGCTACCAGGGAAGCCCCCCCTCTCCAGGCGATCATTCCAATCCAGGGATCGTATCCTGGTCTCCTGAATTGTAAGTGGATTCTTTACCACCTGAGCCAGCAGGGAAGCCAAATTTATACGTGGTTAGTCTACTACTTTTAAGTTTTTTTGCATTTGCCTTTACTATTGAGATTTTCCTTTTTATACTTTTTATATTTCTCAGTCAGTCAGTCAGTTCAGATGCTTCTCACTCAAGGATGTCTGGCTCTAGGTGAGTGACAATATAGTTTTATTGTGAGAATTCGCATTTCTAATTCTGGTCTTTTCTGCTTTGAGTAATCCCTTTAACATTCCTTGTAAAGCTGGTTTGGTGGTGTTGAACTATTTTAAGTTTTGCTTGTCTGTAAATCTCCTTATCTCTCCTTCACATTTTACTGATATCCCTTTTAGGTAGAGTATTCTAGGTTGTACATTTTTTTCCTTTCATCATTTTGAATACATCATGCCACTTCTTGCCTGCAGTGTTTCTGCCCAGAAGTCAGCTTATTTTATTATGTGGATTCTTTTGTAATATGTTTTTCTTTGACTGATTTTAAAGTTATCTGTTTATCTTTAATGTCAGCATTTAATTATGATGTGTCTTGGTTTGGAATTCTCTGGGTTGGCCTTACTTGGTATGCTCTGTCCTTCTGGGAGCCTGCCATTTGTTTCCATTACCAGGTTAGGGAAGTTTTCAGCTATTATTTCTTTAAATGAATTATCTGACCCTTTCTTCTTTTTCTGGGACCTCTATAACGTGAATGTTAGTAAACTTGATGTTGTCCCAGAGGTCTCTCAAACTGTCTTTAAATTTTTTTTTTTCAACTTTGATAATATTCGCTACTCTGTCTTCAGTTTGATGATTTATTACTCTGTATTATCTAATATAGTATTGATTTTTTCTTGTATATTTATTTCAGTTATTGTGTTTTTCAGCTCTGTTTGGACTTTTTAATATTTTCTAGCTCTTTGTTAAAATTATCACTATGTTCATGTATGTTCTTCTGAGTTTAGTGAGCATCTCTGTGAAGATTACCTTGAATTTCTACCAAGTAGATTGCTTATCTCTACTTTGTTCAGTTTTTTTTCCTAAGATTTTGTCTTGTTCCTTGTATCATATTCCTCTGTCTTCTTATTTTGTCTATTTGTCTGTTTGTTTCTATATGTTAGATAGGTCATTAACATTTCCCTATCACTGAGAAGTGATCTCAATATAGGAGATGCCCCCTAGGGTCCAGCAGCATACCCACTCTGGTCACTGGAATATATGCTCTAGGGGTATGCCTATTTGGGCTGCATGGCCCCATCCATTGTGGCACAGCTGACTACTGTGGGTTCTCTGGTAGGCCAGACTGGCTCCCAGTCTGTTTGCCTGTCAAGTACTGCCTCATGACTCCTGGCCTGCTGAGAGAAGGGCAAAGTTTTGAAGTGGTTAGCTGCTCAGTCCAAGAGGGCCCCGAGCTGGTGTCAGCTTGATGGTGGCCAGGTAGTCCCTCACCACTAACAGTCTAGAGCGAGGACTCCAAAATATCGCTTGCCAGCATCAATGTGCTGCGGTAGAATGAGCTCCCCAAAAATGACTGTCGTCAGTGTCTATATCTCCAAGGGGAGTCTCTGTTGCCTCTGGCTTTTCTAGGGCTCTCCAAGATCAGAGTGCCTGACCCAGAATCCTTTAAAATTACTGCCTCTTCACTGGGACTTGAAGGGTTTGATTTTGTGTGTGCCCTTTACGAGTGGAGTCCTTATTTCCTATAGGCTCTCCTGCTCTCTGAATGCAAATTCAGCTAGCCTTCAAAGACAGAAATTCTAGGGACTCTTCTCTGATAAATGATGCCAAGGATGGGGAGTCTGCTATAGGGATTGGAATCTTTGCTCCTTGGGGAGAACCCCTATAACTGTGATCATCCTCCCATTTGTGGGTTGCGTACCTGGGAAGCATCTTCACCACACATAACCTGAAATTTTAAACAGAGTGGTCAGTATAAACCTCATTACAAAAGTACATTTAAGTGAACTTCTGATTGAAGTTTGGATTTAGCTATGCCAGTATTTAGAAGAAAGCATCCCACGCAGAAGAAATAACTAGTACAGAGGTATTAGAAGAATTATATGCAGAACATAAGAAGACCAGTGAGTCAGGAGCAGAGCAAGCTTTAAGGAGAATCATAGAAGATGAGTTTGTAGAGAGATGGAAGGAACAAAGTCATATGGGATTTGGGCTTCCATCCTAAGACAAACGAAGAGACAGTGGGGAATTGATACTCTGTTATCTTTTAATAGATTAGCTTTAAGTTATGTTGAAAATAGGAAGTAGTTAAAGTTAAATGAAATCATAAAGGTGGTGTAATGATCTGATGAGACTACTGTCTTTATAGGAAGAGACACTGGAAAACCTGTTTCCTTGCTCCTGTCTGCCAGGTGAGCACACCCTAAGAAAGCTGTAAGTCAGGGGGACTGTCCTGACCAGGAATCAAATCAAACTGGCTGACACCTATATTTTGGGATTCTCAATCTCCAGAACTTTCAGAGAAAACATTTTTTTGTTGTTTAAGCCATCTAGGTAATGATATTTTGTTATGACAGTCCAAGCAGACTAATACACTGTCTCTCCCACAGTACTTCTGATTCTTATATTTCTTAATTTTTTCATACATTAACTTCTCCCAAGATACTATATAACTTATGTTCTTATTGTGTCCTCTACTTATTTTTTGTCCTCACCCATATGAATTCAATCTCCACAGGCCAGGGATTTTTTTTGTTATTGTTATTACCCCATACATTCTATGGAGGTTACTTGATACATTTTTGTTAAGTGAAAGAAAGGGGAGTTCGGATTGACATGTATGACCAACAGTTAATTTCTGTTTTAATCTTGTTGTAATTATTTCAGACATTATGTTAAAAAAGAATTAATGTAAAATGTAAAAAATATACTTCCTCCCAAAGCTATATGTTAATATTCTCTAAGCCATAGCTATAGGTTTTAAAAACACCTACTCCCATTCTGCCTGCAATGCAGGAGACCTGATTTTGATCCCTGGGTCGAGAAGATCCCCTGGAGAAGGGAATGGCTACTCGCTCCATGTTTTTGCCTGGAGAATCCCATGGACAGAGGAGCCTAGTGAGCTGCAGGTCAAGGGGTAGCAAAGAGTCGGACATAACTGAGCAACCAATACACGCACACACAGTCCCTTTCTACATTCTCTCCATCATCCTTAATTCTAATTCCTCTTTAAAAAGGAAAAAAAAAAAAAAAAGAATTCTATATTCTTGGCTACTTGCAAGGATTATAAAAATTGTAAAAAAGGTAAATGTGAGTTGAAAGTATTAATATTTTGATGAAATAACATACAATATGAAATAGAATAGAAACTTTTTAAGACTCGATGCACATGAGTTTGGGTGAACTCCGGGAGTTGGTGATGGACAGGGAGGCCTGGTGTGCTGCGATTCATGGGGTCTCAAAGAGTCGGACACGACTGAGCGAGTGAACTGAACTGAACTGAACTGAAGATACAATTTGGATTTTGATTTCAAAATGAGTATTGTGGAGATTTAAGATAATGAAGAATGTGTACCAAGGAAGTATTTTAAATCATTGTAGGTATCTTTCCATAGTCTTTCTGGAAATCTGGAGGCAAGCTGATTTCAAAGAAAACATTCTGCTTCAAAGAGAACATACAGCAACTTTAGTGGAGGACTGCATGTTGATCCAGGGAGAAAAACTTGTTAAAATGCTTTTCCTATTAAGAGAATTGCATCCAAAAATAAATTAAATTTAAATTAAATTAAACTAAACTAAATAAACATATTTGGTTGATAAATGTAACCATCATTCAGTGGAAATTATCCACAGAGAAGACTTATCCACTGATTGAAGAATAGTTAAGAAAAATATTTAAATTAAGTAAATAATGGCCCATCAATTCTATGATTACAGATGATTTGCCATTCCTAATTAAACATGGTCATAAAAACTTGGTCGGCAAATACCGTTCAGTAATATGAACAAGAAATTCAGGTGTTCAAATAAGAAGCAGCTTGCCTGAAGGGAAAAGGGGGTCTGCAAATGAAATTATCTATTTCTTATGATTTTTATACTTTCTTCAAAATGAATAAACGGCCCCATTCACAGTCACCTGTTTTGAGTCTTATTTTTAGGTGGTCAGCATTGATAAGTTAATCCCAGATGTGCTTGGCCCATGTGCAATTCATTACTTCATTTGTCAAAAATGAGAAACTTACTATTCTTTATATTCATGCTGGCATATAAAGAAATTTTAAGAGCTTTTAAAATGCTAGCTTATGCATTACATTAACATCTTTCGTGTTCAAACTGCAGAACTAAATCTTTTTTTACTAACATGTATTTCTGCATTAAAGCATGTGCCTGCGTGTGCGCCCAGTCACTTCAGTTGTGTCCAGCTCTTTGTGACCCTATGGACTATAGCCTGCCAGGCTTCTCTGTCCATAGATTCTCCAGGTGAGAATACTGGAGTGAGTTGCCAAGTCCTCCTCCAGGGAATCTTCCTGACCCAGGGATAGAACCTGGGTCTCCTGCATTGCAGGCGGATTCTTTACCACTGAACCACCAGGAAAGCCCATGTTAGGGCATATCTCTACTGAAATTGATTGGGGTTAGGTAATAACTATGAAAGCAAAAGATCCACTGACCCAGTGAAGATGATGTAGCCCCCCAAAAACCTCTTTTGCTAACACAGGCCATGAGTTTGCACTAGAAGCAGAACCCAAGAAACATTTTAAACAGCTGCTTTAGAGTAGAAGTCCCCAACATTTTTGGCACAAGGGATCGGTTTTGTGGAAGATCATTTTTCCATGGACCAGGCAGTAATGCGAGTGATTAGAAGTGTCAGATGAAGCTTCGCTGGCCTGCCACTCACCTCCTGCTAACAGGCTAACAGTACTGGTCCCCAGCCCAGGAGTTGGGGACTCCTGCTATAAAGCATGGAAAAGTTGACAACTGCCCCTTGGCTTGCCTGATGGGTGGCAATGCCTCTACCATAGCTGCAAGTGATGCTGAGTTTTCGAGAAATGTGTGACCACCTTAGGTGAGGAGACACCTTGCTAGAGAATGATTTGATATCACTATCAAGGGCAAATAAAATTGATCGTTTATAGGAACACACTTTTGAAACATATATGTTTACTTGTAAATGCAATACAACTCGATTATTTTAAGCACTTACTGAACTGATTTTATTTCTTTATTACTATTTTTAGTGTTGCCTTTTATTTATTTGTTTTTAAAAATTATTTTAATTGGAGGCTAATTACTTTACAATATTGCGGTGGTTTTTGCCATACATTCACATGAATCAGCCATGGATGTACATGTGTTCCCCAAGCTGACTCTTCCTCCCACCTCCCTCCCCATTCCATCTCTCAGGGTCATCCCAGTGCACTGTCTTTGAGTGCCCTGTTTCGTGCATCAAACTTGGACTGGTCATCTATTTCATATATGGTAATATACATATTTCAATGCTATTCTCTCAAAACATCCTACCCTCACCTTCTCCCACAGAGTCCAACAGTCTGTTCTTTAACATCTGTGTCTCTTTTGCTGTTTTGCATATAGGGTCATCACTACCATCTTTCTAAAATACATATATTTGCGTTAATATACTATATTGGTATTTTTCTTTCTGACTTACTTCGCTCTGTATGATAGGCTCCAGTTTCATCCACCTCATTAGAACTGATTCAAATGCATTCTTTTTAATAGCTGAGTAATATTCCATTGTGTATATGTACCACAGCTTTTTTATCCATTCATCTTCTGACATCTAGGACATCTAGGTAGCTTCCATGTCCTGGCTATTGTAAACAGTGCTGCAATGAACATTGGGATACATGTGTCTCTTTCAGTTCTGGTTTCCTCAGTGTGTATGCCCAGTAGTGGGATTGCTGGGTCATATGGCAGTTCTATTTCCAGCTTTTTAAGGAATCTCCACACTGTTCTCCACAGTGGCTGTACTAGTTTGCATTCCCACCAACAGTGTAAGAGGGTTCCCTTTTCTCTGCACCCTCTCCAGCATTTACTGAACTGATTTGAAAAAGAGCTCTCTATTCAAATATAGGGCTTTCCCTGGTGGCTCAGTGGAAAAGAATCCACCTGTCAATGCAGGAGACGATCTCTGGTTTGGGAAGATTCCCCTGGAGAAGAAAATGGCAACTTGCTCCAGTATTCTTGCCTGAGATATCTCAGGGAGAGAGGAGCCTGGTGGGCTATAATCCACACAGTTACAAAGAGTCAAATATGACTTAACAACTAAAAGAACAACAACAATTCAAATATATTTCCAATGTTCAAATTAATTAGATAAGAATGCAATTTTATATCAGGGACTTTTAAAATAAGTAAACAAACTCCAAATACCATTTAATCAAAACAATTAAACCCTCTACACATACAGAAATACACACCACTCTTTTGTTTATCCTTAGTTTATGCCCCAAAATTCAAAGTTTATATATTTTTACATATGTATATATATACATGATATATATATATACACATATCTATGTATCCACTATCTGTCATTGTCTGTCTATCTGTGTGTTGTGCTGAGCTCAGATGCTCACTTGTGTCCAATGCTTTGTAATCCCATGGACTGTAGCCTGCCGGGCTCCTCTGTCGTTGGGATTTTTCTGGGAAGATTACTGGAGTGGGTTGCCATTTCTTTCTCCAGGGCATCTTCCTGACCCAGGGATCAAACCCATACCTCTTACACCTTCTTCATTGGCAGGAAGATTCTTTACCACTAGCACCACCTGGGAAGCCCTCTATCTATCTATCAAACAACAAAAAGTACAAACAGTTGAATCAAGGTATGTAAGAAATCAAGGAATGAGAGCAACTAAGAAACTATGGAAGATGAGATATCCTGGATAGCTGTACTGTGTTAAGAAGCACAAGAACATGGGTATGGGATAAGCAAGGAAACACATGTTATGTGGTACTGCAATGTACCACAAGGAAACATCCCAGGAAGCAAGTATTTTAGGCAGTGTGGCAAGGGTAGGCAGAAAGCATAGCTACAGGCAAGAGAATGATCTTGCTGAATGCACAACATGAAGTTTGAAGGTAAATCCATTTCCCAACAGCAAACCAAAATGTTAGGGCTCTCACATTGTTAGGATGACTTGGGAGCACCTTATAAATGAAGGTTATAAGAATTCTTGTATAAACCTGTTCATGTGGTCTGAATTTGCATCCTTTCCAGAATCATCTACCAAACATAGAGATTTCCTCAATTTCTTGGCTTTACAGTTGCATCTCAGGATTAAAATGGAACCAGGAATGAAGCTGATACCCACAATTCTATACATTATTTATATTATAAAACAAACTTGTACACGTGTATAGTACACTATAATGATAATTTTACTGAATTTTATGGATTACTATAGGAACCTAATATCAAGAAAAACTTGAATCATATCAATATTTTGTATTTGGATGAATGTACTTTTGCCCCTAGATTACAAGTTTCTGCTCAAATTTAATTTAAGCAATGAAATGGACTACTTTACTCCTATAACATTCAGATTAATGGAGTTTTATGGTTACTGCACTGAGATATTTTACTGATTTTATATTTCACTTCTATGCAGGCAAATCAGTTTTATATTTAGATAGAAAATAAAGTCACAAATCCATTCTCAGTATGGACAACTGCTTCTGAAGATTACATTTTATAGATACTGTTTGCTTTTCAAATATCAACATGTTAAATAGGTAATAACTATCAAGTGAGTGTAATTTCACATATCCCTGCAGATAGCCACATTTAGAGAGGGAAAGGAAGTTTAGTTATAACATGAAAAGACAGCCATCAAGGGAAAATTATTTTTAAAATAATGCAACTATAATGCAAATATCTTAGAAGTAAGCATTAGAATGCTATTATTTTAAATAATGTCATTTTATGTTAGATTTTATTTTTATAAATAGAATGGGTGTGTGACTCTAAAGGCATAGAGCAAGGAACTGGAGTAATGGAGCAGTTCTGCATCTGACTGTCTTGGTGGAGGTTTGAATCTATATAATAAACTTCATAGAATTTTATGGAACTATTCACTAAAAAAAATTGTACATAAAACCTGGTGAAATTTGAATATGATCTGTGGTTTATAGCGTTGTATCAATGTCAGTTTCCTGATTTGATCATTGTACCATCCTTAGGTAGAATAGCAGGGAAGTTGAGAGATGGGCCCACAGAAAATCTTTGTATTATTTTTGCAGCTTTTACATGAGTCTAACGTTGTTTCAATAAACAAACAAATAATGTGGTCCATCCTTGGGAAATGAGAAGAGAAGGAAACAAAGAGGCTTTATAAAAAGAAGCAAACAATGGTTAAGATTTTCATGCGTGCCTGCGTGCAAAATGGCTTCAGGCGTGTCCAACTCTTGGCGACCTATGGATTGTAGTCCGCCAGGCTCCTCTGTCTGTGGGATTCTCCCGCTTCCCTGGTGGCTCAGAGGGTAAAGCATCTGCCCGCAATGGAGGAAACCCAGGTTCGATCCCTGGGTCGGGAAGATCGCCTGGAGAAGGAATATGGCAACCCCCTCCAGTACTGTTGCCTAGAAAATCCCATGAACAAACAAGCCTGGTGGGCTACAGACCATGGGGTCGCAAAGAGTCGGACACGACTGAGCGACTTCACTTTCACTTTTCCAGGCAAGAATACTAGAGTGGGTTGCTGTGTCCTCCTCCAGTGTAATATCGTCATAAATAATAAAATTTCCCAAATCCAAAATAATCCTGCTGAGATTGTTAGCAAATACAGCTCATGACATCGGAAGACGCTCTGTCTGTGTCTGATGCTGTCTCAGAGCCTCTTACCTGTTTTTACCGTTTGCCAGCCCAGGGAGAAGGGGCTGCGAGCCTGCAGGTTGTAGGAGGAGATGGGGCTGTGGTTGTCAGCCGCTGGACTCCAGGAGAGCGTGGCTGTGCTCTCCGTGATCTCCTCCACAATCACTATCCCTGGTGGGCCTGGGGGACCTGTAGGCAAAAGAGAAGGGAAAAAGTTAAGGTCAAGCCATGTTGAGGAGCCATGATAAATTGTGTCTCCAATAAGGACCCAATCAAACTAGTAAAGTATTTTAATGAAATACATATTTAGTAATGAACATTGCCAGCAAAAAGAGATGGAATGCAAGTTGATTTCCATGATTTCTGAGGATAATTTAATTATAGATTTTTTTTCATAATACTTTGTGCTTGGATACAACCACCAGTTAACTTTGCATTTTATAGACATGCAAAAAATAATTAGAAACGAACACAAGGACTCGAATGTCAGTAGCTACTCTGACTGCTGAAATCAATCACAGCTTACAGAGGCAGTGACAGAGAAAGAGGCAATGCTACTAGAAACAGAAATGACCCCATCATTACCACAAAGTTACAGGTGTGTGGGCCTAATTTTCAGCCAATCTACAGTGTACAAATAGTGTGATGTACTTACCAAGGAGCTTAAACTCTAACAGGGGAAAAATGAAAGGCTCTGAAATATTCAGAGTTCAGACCAAGGAAGGATATATCCTAGAAGTGAGGCATGGAGAAATGTTGTGAGAAGTTAAAACAAAGGTGTGATTAGATGATGATGATGATGATTTTTTTTTTTTTTTGGTGAGTGTGAGAAGACGGTTAATCAGAGAATATGATTCCCCTTTTGATCATAAAAAATTGGTATAGTATAGAATTATGTTTATCAATTGACATGCATTAGACTTTAGATGCAAGAAACAACCATGATCTGACATGAGGAGATGTATGCCCCTGTGTTACTACTTCTAAAATAGTGATTTCTAATAGCATTAAAAATATGTATAGTATTCATATTTTAGTGGCTAAGCACAAATGTCAGTTTTCTTCTTAAAGTTTTTCTATTCCCTAATATGAACAATCAAAGCTTTAAGGATCTTTTATTTTCAATTAAAAACATCCCACCTGTAAATATTTTAGGTTCTTTTCTGATTTAGCCCTTGTTTAGCAAGTTGCTCTCTGGATTTGGTTATTATGAAGTCTGAGCAGTAAGTGCTGACCTAGACCGGAAAGAGCTAAGAAATGGTGGAGTGCTAAATAGATGGAGGCAGTCAAGTCCTCTGAGGAGAAATGTTCAATAATGAAGGGACAAAGGGATGGACAAAGTGTTTAAAAGGGTCACCATACAAGTGACGTTTTTAGGCAATGAGAAATGAGCATTTTTATCAAGAGTGAGAAACAGCAGTGGGTAGTGGAGACCAAAGACTTAGAAGAAAAGGATTATTCCATCAAGAAGGTAACAAATACTGGGATTATGAGCAGACATGTAGAGAATAACCATGAGAAGTGGCAATTTTTTTTCCTCTGGAGAAATTAAGGAAGAAACTGAGTATAGAGAGAAAGCTTTTGAAATGTCAAGAAGCTGGGAGAGTTCATTCGGGAAGTTTCTCCTTTTTTCACTAAAGAAGGAAAAAAAAAAAAAACACAAAGTGAAGGTGGTTGGGTGAGAGTGCGACTGGGAGCTAGAAGACACTGGGGAATGTCTGGATAAGGCCCATGATAAAATGAGGAAAGAAAGGAAGACTGAACTATTTGGAATAGTTTGGAATTCAAGTTTACCTCAATATCACCATTGTGAAGTAGAACTGACCAACTCAGCAAGCTTAGGCTAGAAAGCCAGGATCAGGACCAGAGAAAGTGGTTAACTGGGTCAGTTCAGGCTTAGTTTATAAATTTTATATGACTTATCATCAAAGATGCCAATGGTATGAATGGCTATGGCCTCAAGGAGGACTAGGGCATCCAGGGAAGCCAGATTGGTGCTGGCAGACAAGAATAAAATAATGAAATCCAGAAACCAGGTTACTAGGAGGGAAAGATAGAAAGATAAAAATTATATAATTTGAGATTTCAATGTAGGGAACTTTTGATGAAAGTTTGTATTTATCTGGAATTAAGCGGGAAATACAATTATTAGGTCAAGTACTTAGGGAAGAATCCTTTCACTTGATGTACAACCAATTTTCAGAGTATTAAAATGGTAGATAAAGATGAGGTATGGAAAATAAATAAGATCCAGTTGCTTAAGATGTCTAACAAGTTGCTAGACTATATGACAGGGACATGGAGGTGTGACTATAATAATAATAATATAATAATGATAAGAATATTAACTGTAGTAATAATACCAATAGCTACCATATCCTCACTATTGAGTATTTTGCAAACATTAGCTTGTTCACTTATTTCTATGTTACTATGAAGTGGGTATTATAACTCCTATTTCACATAGGATGTAATAGACTCTTAGAGGTCATTTGGTTGACTAAGAATAAATAAGTTACTTAGTCAATAACCTCACTGTATGTTAGGTATTACATGAGGCAGTAGGTGTCAGAGAATCCCTTCTAGTGAGAAGTTACTCAAATCACCACTAGTGCATGGCACAGCAGAGATTTGAATTCAGATTTGATTCTAAAGCCTGATTTGTTCAAGAAAGCAAGGGTTATGGAGATCCTTCTTCCTTTCACTGTTAACTGAAGAAAGTGTTTAGGATTTTGTGGCAGCCTGGGTATATGATGGCCACCACCAACTTTCTTTCCTCTTGCACATGCAGGTCATTCCCTTACTGAAAAATGAAGCCTGTTCCTTAAACTTCCTTGAATCTGGGTTAGCCTGTGATTATAGGCATACTCTGGTGATACTGTGGATTTTTTTCTTGTGTGCATGCTTAAATCACTTCAGTCATGTCCGACTCTTCGCGACCCTAAGGACTGTAGCCTTCCAGGCTCCTCTGTCCATGGCATTCTCCAGGCAACAATACTGGTGTGGGTTGCCATGCCCTCCTCCAGGGGATCTTCCTGACCCAGGGGTTGAACCCTGATCTCTTAAGTCTCCTTCATTGGCAGATGGTTTCTTTACCACTAGCACCACCTGGGAAGTCACCATAATACAGCTAATATGGCAATAAAGCAAGTCATGCAACTTTTTGATTTTCAAGTCCATTAAAAAAAAAAAACTTGTTTACATTATACTATAGTCTATCAAGTATGCAATAACATTTTGTCTAAAAAAGCAATGTACATACCTTTATTAAACATATTTTATTGCTAAAAACTGCTAACCATCATCTGACTGTTCAATAAGTTGTAATCTTTTGTTTGGTGGAAAGTCTTGCCTCAATATTGATGGCTGCCAACTGATCAAAGTGGTGGTTGCTAAAAGTTGGGGTGATGTGGCACTTTCTTAAAATAAGACAACATGTCTCTTTACTTTTCCTTTCATGAATGAATTCTCTTTAGCACAATGATGTTAAATAGTATTTTACCCGTATTAGAATTTCTTTCTAAACTGGAGTCAGTTCTCTCAAAACTTGTCATTGACTTATTAAGTTTATGTAATATTCTCACTCCTTTGTTGCTATTTCAATGATTTTCACAGCATTTTTCCAAGAGTAGATTCCATCTCAAGAAATTATTTTCTTAGCACTTGCATAAGAAGCAACTCTTTATTTGTTAAAGTTGTATTGTGAGAATGTAGGAATTCGACCAACAGCTACAACCTACACTTCTAATTTTAATTATCTTGCTATTTCTACTACATCTTCAACCACTGAAGTCTTAAGTCCCTGTGTCATTCCTAAATGTTGGAATTAACTTCTTCCAAATTCCTGTTAATGTTGATTTTTTTACTTCTTCCCATGAATCACAAATACACTTAATGGCATTAGGATGATGAATCCTTTCCAGAAGATTTTCAGTTTATTTTGCCTATCAATGAAATCACTATCTATGGCAGCTGTAGCCTTATGAAACGTATTTCTGAAATAAAAAGAATTGAAATTCAAAATTACTCCTTAATCCTTGGGCTGCAGAATGAATATTGTGTTAGCAGGCATTAAAACAGCATAAATCTCATTCTACATCTCCATCAGAGCTCTTGGATCATCAGATGCATAGTCATAGAGTAGCGATATCTTGAAAATAATTTTTATTTTTTTCTGAGCAGTAAGACTCAACAGTGGGCTTAATGTATTATGGTATACAATGTTGTAGACAGATATGCTGTATTTCATGTTTTGTTGTTCCATTTATAGAGCACAGGCAGAATATATTCAGCCTAGTTCTTAAGGGTCCTAGGCTTTTCAAAGTGGTAAATGAGCATTGGCTTCAATCTGCATTAGCCTCTAACAAGAGAGTCAATTTGTCTGTTGAAATTTGAAGTCATGCATTGACTTTTCCTCTCTAGTTATGAAAATGCTAGATGGCATCATCTTCCAATAGAAGGCTATTTTTACTACAATGAAAATCAGTTGTCTATTGGAGCCATTTTGATTAATCATCTTGCCTAGATCTTCTGGATAACTGGTTGCAGCTTCTGCACCAGCACTTACTGTTTCACCTTGAACTTTTATGCTGTGAAGATGGCTCGTTTATTTAAACCTCCAGAACCAGCTTCTGCTGTCTCAAGTTTTTCTTCTTCAGCTTTCTTCAGCCTTCATAAAATTAAAGGGAGGTGAGGCTTTGCTCTGGGTGGGCTTTAGCTTAAGGTAATGTTGTGGTTGGCTTGCTCTTCCATCCAGACCCCAAACTTTCTTATCAGCAATAAGCCTGTCTCCTTTTCTTGTCATCTTTGTATTCACTAGAACAGCACTTTTAATTTCCTTCAAGCCTTTTTGCTTTGCTAACTTGGCTAACTGGTGCAAAAGGCATAGCTTTCAACTTATCTCAACTTTTGACATGCCCTCCTCTCTAAGCTTAATCTTTTCTGGATTTTGATTTAAAGTGAGGGAGATACAACCATTTCTTCACTTGAACACTTTACAGGTATTATAGGGTTATTAACTGGCCCAATATCAAAATTATTGTGCCTCAGTGAATAGCAAGCCCAAGGAGAGAGAGATATAGAGAAACAGATGGTCAGTGGAATAATCAGAGTGCAAACAGCATTTGTTAATTAAACTTGCCTTCTTATATGGGTGTGGCTTATGGTGCCCCCAAACAATTGAAATTGTAGCATTGAAGATCATTAATCACAGATTACCATAACAAATATCACAATAATTAGAAAGCTTGAAATATTGGAAAAATTACCAAAATGTGACACCAAGACAGGAAGTGAGAAAATGCTGTTGGAAAAAACGGCACTAATAGACTTCTTTAACACAGGCTTGTCATAAAGCTTCAATTTGTAAAAAAAAAAAAAAAAAAAAGTACAACATTTCCAAAAATCAATTAAGTGCAATAAAATTAAGTATGCCTATATTTGACTCAAATGGCATTGGTAGAAATGACACAGCATGACTTTTGAGGAGAGTGTCATAAGAGGCTTTGCAGCTTCATCCCATATCTCCTGGAATGCTTATGAGGCAATCCAGCTGCCTGGTTAGAAATCCTGTTAAACTGATGCTACTATTCTGTCAGGAAATCCAAGTTAGTCATTTGGAAAATCCCATGGAGAGGAGGAGATCCAACTCACCCTCACCTATTCCAGCATCCCAGCCCAGACACCAGATGCAGTGAATCCTTCAAATGATTCCCACTTCAACCACCATTAGACACATGTGCATGAGACATCCCTGGTAAGAAATTGGCTATGGCTGTCTGCTGTCAAAACTATAAGAGCAAGTAATGGATAGATTTTTTAAGCCATTAATTTTGGGGAAACAACTGATAATTGGAACAGACTTCAAAATAGTTTGATTTGGAGTTTGTTCATAGGTAGGGAACTTATCAAGAGAATCATTACCATGCTTTGAAAAAAGACTTGAAGTTTAGCTATTGTATTTATATTGGAATAATTATGAACATAATTCATTAAGTTGAATTCCATATTGTTCCATTTATCCTGTTCCATTTCATCCATTCTATTTATTCATGTCTTCAAAAAACATTAACAATCACCCATGTGTGAGGCATGATAGGAAATATTGTGGAAAAGAGCTATTTGCTAATTATGTAAAATGATTTGCCTTTCTGAGTATTAAATCTCTACTAAAATATTTAAATTAATTTGCTTAAGAAAGGAGCATTTCTTTTAATAAGAGGCAATAATTACTCTGCTGGATCATCAAAAAAGCAAGATCGTTCCAGAAAAACATCTATTTCTGATTTATTGACTATGCCAAAGCCTTTGACTGTGTGGATCACAATAAACTGTGGAAAATTCTGAAAGAGATTTGGGAATACCAGACCACCTGACCTGCCTCCTGAGAAATCTGTATGCAGGTCAGGAAGCAACAGTTAGAACTGGACATGGAACAACAGACTGGTTCCAAATAGGGAAAGGAGTACATCAAGGCTGTATATTTTCACCCTCCTTATTTAACTTCTGTGCAGAGTACATCATGAGAAATGCTGGGCTGCAGGAAGCACAAGCTGGAATCAAGATTGCCGGGAGGAATATCAATAGCCTCAGATATGCAGATGACACCACCCTTATGACACAAAGTGAAGAAGAATTAAAGAGCCTCTTGATGAAAGTGAAAGAGGAGAGTGAAAAAGTTGGCTTAAAGCTCAACATTCAGAAAACTAAGATCATGGCATCTGGTCCCATCACTTCATGGCAAATAGATGGGGAAACAGTGGCTGACTTTATTTTGGGGGGGCTCCAAAATCACTGCAGATGGTGATTGCAGCCATGAAACTAAAAGATGCTTACTCCTTGGAGAGAAAGTTATGACCAACCTAGATAGCATATTAAAAAGCAGGGACATTACTTTGCCAACAAAGGTCTGTCTAGTCAAGGCTGTGGTTTTTCCAGTGGTCATGTATGGATGTGAGATTTGGACTATAAAGAAAGCTGAGCACCGAAGAATTGATGCTTTTGAACTGCGGTGTTGGAGAAGACTCTTGAGAGTCCCTTGGACTGCAGGGAAATCCCAAGCAGTCCACCCTAAAGGAGATCAGTCCTGGGTGCTCATTGGAAGGACTGATGTTGAAGCTGAAATTCCAATACTTTGGCCACCTGATGTGAAGAGCTGACTCATTTGAAAAGACCCTGATGCTGGGAAAGATTGAGGGCAGGTGGAGAAGGGGATGACAGAGGATGAGATGGCTGGATGGCATCATCAACTCGATGGACATGGGTTTGGGTGGACTCTGGCAGTTGGTGAGGGACAGGGAGACCTGGCATGCTGCAGTCCATGGAGTCACAAAGAGTCAGACACGACTGAGTAGTTGAATTTAACTGAGTCCCTCAATAAATATCTGAAGAAAAGATGGAATGGAGAACGGCGTGGAAAAAAGAAGAGATGTGGAAATACCAAAGTGTTATGCTGGGAATTTGAAATGCTGTATAACAATTAACAATTTTTAAAATAATTGTCATGTAAAGTAAAAATCCAATCTTATAACCTCTTTCTTTTTGTTAAATCAAAATATAATTGAGCTAATTTTTGTTTTTTTCAGAATAGAGTATGGTGATAATAAAATTGACAGACTAGGTTCAGAATGAAGAAAATGAACCTTTTCATATTTTATACTAAGTATAAAATATTTTTCAAATTTTCATATTTTATACTATTCAGTCCATGTAATTCTTCAGGCCAGAATACTGGAGTCAGTAGCCTTTCCCTTCTCTAGGGGATCTTCCCAACCCAGGGATTGAACCCAGGTCTCCCATATTGTGGGTAGATTCTTTACCATTGGATTCTTCCACAAGGGAAGTCTAAGAATACTGGAGTGGGCAGCCTATAGCTTCTCCAGGGGATCTTCCCAATCCAGGAATTGAACTGGGATCTCCTGCATTGCAGGCGGATTCTTTACCAACTGAGCTATTAGGTAAGCCCCACTTTACAGTAAAGCTCATCATTATTAGAAACTTGGAGTATTAAAGTTATGATCAGATATCTTTCTATATATTTGTAAATCTGAAATATTATTATGGACATATTATTTTAAAAGTATTCTAAAAATTACTGATATGATTTACCTTTTAAAATACATTATATGCAGGACAGAAAAAGAGACACAGATGTATAGAACAGAATTTTGGACTCTGTGGGAGAAGGTGAGGGTGGGATGATCTGAGAGAATAGCATTGAAAAATGTATATTATCAAGTGTGAAACAGATCACCAGCCCAGGCTGGATGCATGAGATAAGTGCTCAGGGCTGGTGCACTGGGAAGGCCCAGAGGGATGGGATGGGGAGGGAGGTGGGAGGGGGGATCAGGATGGGGAACGCATGTAAATCCATGGCTGATTCATGGCAATGTATGGCAAAAACCACTACAATATTGTAAAGTAATTAGCCTCCAACTAATAAAAATAAATGGAAAAAATTTTTTTTAATACATTAAATGCAATATAATGCACCATAATGAAAGTTTAAATGAGTTTAGAGTCATTACACTAGTATCAGTTTATAATGCTCTATTTAGGGATAAAAATGTATCAGCATACTGAATTCTGGCTGCAATTAACTTCTTGTATATATTGAGGAGTAAATTACTTTAGAGTTATATAAATGCAATGAACACTTTTGTTTTTAAAGCCTGCTAATGACAGTCATATTTTCAGCATCTTTTGGCATTTTTTTAAAAATCAGGGAGTAAATGTTCTCTTCAAAGAATGTTATGACTAATTTATGCAAGATATCTGAAAATAGATTAATAAGAGATAAGATGACAAATGTGTGACAGTAGCTAGTGTCTGAATGTTATATATATGCCACTCATTTAGAAGAAATCTTATTAATTTTATATGGAGATGTAATGATTCAGTTAGTGTCAGATGGTCAGGAATCTGGAAAGTCCCCCTCTTACACTCCCATGACAATGCTGTTACACAGGCTCACTAAAATAAATATTTTGTTTGAAAGTAGACCATTTAGAAAAAAGGACACAGTCTCTTTATATTTTCGCGGTGAGGACTCTGGGCAAATTACAAAGCACAAAGGCCCCTAGCAGAAGCCATGTTCTCATGAACTCAGTCCTTCTCAATCAAGGGCTCCCCAGGATGGCCATTAGTTTACTAGCAGATCAACTCATTCCACTGACCGAATGTTCAGTTAGAAAATTATCTTCTCTTGAGAAGCCATGGACTCTATAGTTGAAAAACACATAAAATATATATCTCCTTGTAATCTCTAAAGCTGTTATTTTTATCCTGGTGACAGGAAATAAGGACTTAAAACTTCATGTAAAAGCTAAATAATATTACAGAGTTTTGAAATGTTTAAATTAACCAGAGAATTCTCTGCCTGATTTTGACACCTACTGATTCAACAAATATTTCCATTGGTACATGTTATTTTTTAAGCAAATGTATTTTGTAAAAAAAAAATCTACTCAGTTTTTATTTTCATTTTTATAAGATTTGAGGGACTTTCTATTTTTCTTATTTAGGAGTTTTAAGTGAAAACTTAAACTTGTTGGGATTCAAAATATTAAACAGCTTTGCTTTTAATTGTTTAAACTAAGATGAAAAAAATTAATACCAATATGCCATGGTATCTTAAATTGGTTCTGTTTTTAAGCCCTTAAATATTGCTTGGGGACACTTCTTACTAATGCATGTAGGCATTTGGGTCAGCTTCCCTGAGAGCTCAGTTGGTAAAGAATCCGCCTACAATGCAGGAGACCTGGGTTTGATCCCTGGGTTGGGAAGATCCCCTGGAGAAGGGAAAGGCTATCCACTCCAGTACTGTGGCCTGGAGAATTCCATGGACTGTATAGCCCATAGGGTCACAAAGAGTTGTACATGACTGAGTGACTTTCACTTTCAGGCATATGGGTAAGAATAAAAGGAAGAAAGCATGGCAGTCACAGAAGCAAAGTTACAAGAATGCCCTTCTAATACCAAATGAAAAGATTTAGCTACTGTCTCAAAGATTAGAGTAATGGAGAAAAAGAAACTCCATAACTCAGACCATGAAGAGTATTTTCTGTTTTAATGACATATTTTAAATAGATGCATTGAAGCATCCAGTACAAAAGACCATTTTGTGTAGAGAAAACTTAAAAAGCCATATGTAAGTAATGACAAAATCTTTCATTAAAAAGTCATGTTCAGTAATGTGAGTAGATTTTCCGTAGCACTTCATATGTTAATACCCAGTAGTAACTGCCTGCTAAGGTTTTCATCTTTACAATAGAAAATGAAGACTTATACACTTATTTAAAATGTTATTGATAGCATATTTATTTTTATGCAAGAAAATATTTCCTGACATACTTTGACATGCTGGACTGGCAAGTGCAACTTCACATAGCATTGCCTCCCTCTTTCTTTGCCTTCTTCTCAGATACTTCCTTACATCATTATGTTCCTCATGAAGTTGAGAGTGTTATATTTCTTTATTCCTTTATTCTTCAGGTGATCCTTTCATACTGTTCTCAATCCCAGGAGAACATTTTTTTTTTAAGCCAGGGGTAGTTAAGGATGAAAATGAGAGATAAACAGCTCTAATGCTTTTTTTCAAAAACAAATTTTGTTTCCAAATAATTTGGTAAAGTTCACCACTTATTCTTTCTGTCTTTCCATCAGTTCCATTCAATTCAGTTCAATTGCTCAGTTGTGTCTGACTCTTTGCGACCTCATGGACTGCAACAGGCCAGGATTCCCTATCCTTCACCAACTCCCAGAGCATGCTCAAACTCATGTCCATCGAGTCAGTGATGCCATCCAACCATCTCATCCTCTGTTGTCCCCTTTTCCTCCTGCCTTCAATCCTTCCCAGCATTAGGGTCTTTTCCAGTGAGTCAGTTCTTCCCATCAGGTGGCCAAAGTATTGGAGCTTCGGCTTCAGCATCAGTTCTTTCAGTGAATATTCAGGACTGATTTCCTTTACAATTGACTGGTTTGACCACCTTGCAGTCCAAAGGACTCTCAAGAGTCTTCTCCAACATCACAGTTCAAAAGCATCAATTCTTTGGCACTCAGCTTTCATTATGGTCCAATTCTCACATCCATACGTGACTACTGGAGAAACTAAAGCTTTGATGAGTTGGACCTTTGTCGGCAAAGTAACGCCTCTGCTTTTTAATATGCTGTCGAGGTTGGTCATAGTTTTCCTTCCAAGGAGGAAGCGTCTTTTTATTTCATGACTGCAGTCACCATTGGCAGTGATTTTGGAGCCCAAGAAAATAAAGTCTCTCACTGTTTCTATTGTTTCCCCCATCTATTTGCCATGAAGCGTGGGACTAGATACCATCCTCATATTTTTTTTTTGAATGTTGAGTTTTAAGCCAGCTTTTTTCATTCTCCTCTTTCACTTTCATTAAGAAACTCTCTAGTTCCTCTTTGCTTTCTGCTGTAACAGTGATATCATCTGCATATTTGATGTTATTGATATTTCTCCTGGCAATCTTGATTCTTGCTTGTGCTTCATCCAGCCTGGCATTTCGCATGAGGTACTCTGCATATAATTAAATAAGCAGGGTGACAATATACAGCCTTGAGGTACTCCTTTCCCAATTTGGAAGCAGTCCATTATTCCATGTCCATTTCTATGTGCTGCTTCTTGACCTGCTTACAGCTTTCTTAGGAGGAAGGTAAGGTGGTCTGGTATTCCCATCTCTTTAAGAAATTTTCGTTTGTTAAAATCTGCACAAAGGCTTTAGCATAGTCAATGAAGCAGAAATAGATGTTTTTCTGGAAGTCTCTTACTTTTTCCATGATCCAACAGATGTTGGCAATTTGAACTCTGGCTCGTCTGTCTTTTTTAAATCCCGCTTGAAGTTCTCACTGCATGTACTGTTGAAGCCTGGCTTGGAGAATTTTGAACATTACTTTCCTAGTGTCTGAGATGAGTGAAATTATGTGGTAATTTGAACATTTTAGGCATTGCCTTTCTTTGGGATTGGAATGAAAACTGACCTTTTCCAGTCCTGTGGCCACTGCTGAGTTTTCCAAATTTGCTGGCATATTGAGTACATCACCCTCATAGTATCATCTTTTAGGATTTGAAAAAACTCAGCTGGAATTCCATCATCTCTGCTAGCCTTGTTCGTAGTGATGCTTCCTGAGGCTCACTTGACTTCATATTCTAGGATATCTGGTTCTAGGTGAGTGATCACACCATTGTGGTTATCTGGGTCATGAAGATCTTTTTTGTATAGTTCTTTTGTGTATTCTTGCCACCTCTTCTTAATTTCTTCTGGTTCTGTTAGGTCCATACCATTTCTGTCCTTTATTGTGCGCATCTCTGCATGAAATATTCCCTTGGCATTTCTAGTTTTCTTGAGGAAATCTCTTGTCTTTCCCACGCTATTGTCTATGTATGTATCATCATTATTATACATATTGTTATTTTCTTTCTTTTACTGATATATTAACATATCATCATTATGATTATATTTATTGTTATTTTGTATCTATCTATCTATCATCATCATTATGTGTGTAACCTGGGCCCTCAGCATGAAATTCTTGTCTCTCTTCACTTAGCCTATTTAACATCTGTTTAGGCTTCAAATTTCAATCTTTCCCCAAGTATTACTGCTTTGGAGGAAATTTCTCTTACTGCCCTGCTTAGGATATTCATGGGATTATATCCATTCATATAGTACCATATACCTCTCATTCAGAGCTGAAATCACATCAAAGCTTCTACTTATTTGTGTGACTCTCCTATTAAGTGCAGATTTCCTATTTGAATTTTAGGTACAGTAGAGCTGAAACTGTGCTTGTAATTTTCTCACTATTTTATTCCTTTTCCCAGTAAAGTTCTTGACAGCTAGTGTGTTATCACTACAGATTTGCATTAATAATTAACGATTGAATGGATAATTTTTATTAAGTCTATCACAGCTTTTTGACTATTTTTTTACACTGTTTTCTTTCAGACTCAATCAACATATTAAGAAAGTAATATACCTTCACAAAATCATAGTCTATTCTGAAAAATACCCTTAAAATAAATTTTAAAAAATGATTCTTATTATGCTATATTCTCCTGGAGTAGGAAATGGCAACCCATCCAGTATCCTTGCCTGGAAAATTCCATGGAGAGCAGAGCCTTGTGGGCGACAGTCCATGGGATCACACAGAATTGGACACAATTGAGCACACACATACCCACATGCTGTGTTCTCCTCTTTGTTAAATTGTCTTAATTAGATACCCATCTGATCATGGTGTGTCTAAATAACAACAGCAAACAAGCTATTAGCATATTTCAAACTTTGATGGGCAACAAAATCTCTGGTATTTGTAAAACACACACACACACACACACACACACACACACACACAAAACCTAGATTCCTGGGCTATACTCAAGGCTACTGAATTTCATTACCTGTGACTAGAACCTCAGCATTGTAGTTTATGCAAGTTGTCTAGGAATTTTTATGCATCCTATATTTTAGGAAAAACTGAGCTAAGGAAAAGAGACTTGGATAAAGAGTCATAGGAATCTTATTCCACTTCTGACTCTTTTGTATAAGAGCTTTATGCAAGTTTCTGAAACTTGGGTAAGTTTTTGAACCTCATAAATTCTTAGTTTCTGTACATTCTATAAAAGGAATGGTAATATCAATATTATGTCTTTATTGCAAGGGCTGTGAAGGGTAATATGTATAACAATAATATATATAACAGTGCTTTGTAAACAGTTATGCTAGTATTGGCTAGGTCTTTAACTCAATAACTTTGACAATGTCATATGATCTCACAATGCTTCATTTTTTACCAATAAAAATGAGAACCTATGCAACACACTGATTTGTCAAAATAAATAAGGATAGATGTGAAAATGCTTTGAAAAAGAAAAAAAATGTACTATTACTAATGGATTCAATAATCAATCTCTATCTTCAGGGAAGTTTATGATACAAAGAGGAAAAGCTGATGCTGAAATGATAACAATTTAACAAACACATATCAGGTAGAAGGTAATGTACTAAATATTATGTACTTCCTCACAAGTCTTTGCAGAAAATCTGGTATTATAGAAGATTTTCTGCAAATGAGAAGACTGAGTCTCAGAAAGTACAAGTAACTCATGCAAGAGGACACAATATTCCAATAGTGAACTTGGAACTCAATTCTGATTCTTAGTTGCATATATATACACACACACACACACACACACAAATATATGAGTTTTAACTCTGCTGTTCATTAATACCCAACACTTATTCACATAATTGAACACAGGCAGAAAACACAGATTTCAAAAGTTTAACTGTTATTATTAGCAGGGACAAATGACTTTAATAAAGAAGAATATACAGAAGATTATAAAGAATAATCAAAAATGGATTTAGAGATAGAAAATGTATGTTAGAGGTGAAGTGGGCCTTGTGACTGGCTCTCTAATAATATTCACTCCACCTGTCACAATATGGTATAGGGAATTAACCCTTCATTTATATGCAGCCCTGATTAGCCTATGCAAATCTTGGAAATCTCACCTGCCTTTGCTGGTGATTGATTCAGGAAGTTAGATATAAGCCAATTCAGTCCAGTTCAGTTGCTCAGTTGTGTCTGACTCTTTGTGACCCCATGGACTGCAGCATGCCAGGGCTACTGTCCATCACCAACTCCCGGAGTTTACTCAAACTCATGTCCATTGAATCAGTGATGCCATCCAGCCATCTCATCCTCTGCCATCCCCTTCTCCTGCCTTCAATCTTTCCCAGTATTCAGGGTCTTTTCCAGTGAGTCAATTCTTCACATCTGATGGCCAAAGTACTGAAGTTTCACTTTCAGCATCAGTCCTTCCAATGAATATTCAGGACTGATTTCCTTTAGGATGGACTGGTTGGATCTCCTGGCTGTCCATGGGACTATTAAGGGTCTTCTCCAACACCACAGTTCAAAAGCATCAATTCTGCACTCAGCTTTGTTTATAGTCCAACTCTCACATTGACACATGATGACTGGAAAAACCATAGCTTTGAGTAGTCAGATCTTTGTTGGCAAAGTAATGTCTCTGCATTTTAATAGGCCAATTAGATCATGATAATCTTCTTATGATAGATGCTGGTTCTGGAGCAAGCCCGTGGTCTAAACTGGAGAAATCAGATGAAGGAACAGGTATTTGTAGAGATACACTAGGTTTTTCTCTTGCTGTATATAAACAAGAAAGCATTTGTTGTTGTTGTTTAGTTGCTAAGTAGTGTCTGACTCTTATGCCTGTCCCATGGGATTTCCCAGGCAAGAATATTGGAGTGGATTGCCATTTACTTCTCCAGGGGATCTTCTCAACCGAAGGATCGAACATGTGTCTCTTGCATGGCAGGTGGATTCTTTACCACTGAGCCAGCTGGGAAGCCCCATGAAAAGATTTAGCCCCTATTATTCTTGGCAATCAGCCTATGATTGCAATGGGCTTTTAGGGTAAGGCCAGCATTGAAGATGACTGAGTGGAGAGATGGAACCAACCTGGGTCCTTGAAAGAAACTTGAGACACTGGATCAACCAATGAAATAATCTGCTTTGGCTTTCTGTTAGAAGAACCAATAAATCTCCTTATTATTGAAGCCAGTTTGAGTTACGCTTCTTGTTACTTGCAACTGGAAGCATCCTGAGATACATAGCATAACAAAACTCTGTGGGTTTATGATGACTGAAACTGGAATAACTTATTTTATGTGCTAAAACTAGTTTACTAGCATAAATAACCCCAAAAGAGGATCTCCAACAATATCTAATTACTCCAAATAAGTCACTTGTAACTGAAAAATGACAAGTCAGTTGGGAAAACTGTAGGAATAGCTGCCCAACTAGCAGAAAATTGCCAGAAAAGCAAATTGTACAATGAAATTACTAAATTGACTTAAACATTTACCTACAAGATAATGGAATAATCACTTTTGGATAGAGATTTGGGGCTTATTAAAGATGTAGAATTATAACCAATGAATTTATATGTTATGTGTTATATATATTTGTTTTAAAATTAAAGTATTGAAAATTAGAGAAAGAATTTTAGAGCAATCTTGACCTAAAATTCTATTTTAGAAATCCACTAATAATCTGCATCATCCTCATTGCTACATTCATTTTTTTTAAAGGGCCAGGAAAAGTTAGAGAAATTGTCATATGAGGACAAAAATGAAAAGCTAAAACTTGCCAGCTTTGACTTATAGAAGCTGACTGGATACTAGGGGAAGTAAGATCTTATGGAGGCCTTATCATTTTCTAGCTAAGTGAGTTAGGAATTCACTTTTGCATCTCTAGCACACACAAAATTTTTCAGGTACTAATGCTGGAAGGATGGGTTTTCCTGTGAATATTGCAAGAAAACTGTTCCTTTGGCTTAATACTTAAAGATGGAACAGGTGCCTTCTGTTTGTTTTGGGTGGCAAAAGAGGGTAATAAACAAATATGCCAAATGACTGAAAAATTCAAGGCTTTTTGAAGAGCAGGTAAGTAGATGATTTAAGTTTGGTCAGAGTAGCAAAATTTTATGTAGAGAAAAGGAGGTCGAGGGAAGACCTTGAACACCTGGACAATGAGTTTGAACATTTTTATAAAGGTGATGGAGGTCAGTAAATGTTTTCAACTTGGAGGTGAACCAACACAGTAGATATTATAAAGGAAGAGTCAAGAATGGGAATGAAATATTATTCCAGAATTTCATGCTAAATAAATTGGAAGAAAAATGATATAAAAAGGGCAAAATCTGGAGGTGGATCTCAAAAGTTTTCCTCTCAACTAAATGTAATAAATTTTAATTGAAATAATTCTGAAGATAACACTGAAGTGCAAAGGTAGGAAGATGCTAGTTTGGAGACTGAAGAGAGTTTAAAAAGTCAGAAATCATTATTGAGAGCCATGTGACAGGAAATAAGCAACATCTGAATAGCAATATTACTGAAAAACATTGAAAGCTTATGTGAAATGAAAAACATGATTTTATAGGACCTGAGACAACTTTCTTCCATTAGGTTTTTTTTATCACTCATTACCAGAAACAGGTGATTGAGTTTAAAAGTTGGCGTGATAGGCATCAAGGAAGTCATGAATTTCAGGTAAGAAATGAATTAGATAAAACTCTTAACCATACAAGTTAAGTAGAGTGATGTGAAGCTCAGAGGAAGATAATAAATGTGGGAGGCATGTGCATTTAATTGCAACATGTTAAAACTGTTGTCCGAGGTTTCATGTCTCAAGCTACAGATCAAAATGTACATAGCAGAACTCCTAGGATGCAAGTCAGTGGCCTTGCAGTTGTAAATAGGGAGAGATAATAAGGCCCTGGCCCTCAGAGGGGGCTTCCCTGTTGGCTCAGATGGTAAAGAATCTGCCTGCAGTGCAGGAGACCTGGGTTCAATCTCTGAGTCACAAAGATCCCCTGGAGAAGGGTATGGCAATGCACTCCAGCATTCTTGCTTGGAGAATTCCATGGATAGAGGAGCCTGATGGGCTACAGTTCATGGTTTGCAAAGAGTTGGACACGACCAAGAGACTTTCAGTCACGCTAAGGGGGCTAATATATCAATTGATAATTCAAAAAATCTGCTCTTGGTATAAAACCTCAATGAACACATAAACCTTTTCTTTAACACTTCTATTTAATTTCTTACCCATATACAGTTAAACTTCATTTTATTGCACTTTACAAATATTGCTTTTTTTTTAAAAAAAAATGAAGGTTTCTGGCAATTCGGAATCTAGCAAGTTTGTCAGCATCTTTTTTCTAACAGCATCTGCTCACTTCATGTTTATGTGTCACATTTTTGTAGTTTTTGGGCTATTTCAAACTCTCTCCCTATTATTATATTTGTTATGGTAACCTGTAATTTTTGATGTTACTACTATAATGCAGAAAGTTCACATGATGGTTTGCATTTTTTAGTGATATTTTTAATAGGTATTTACATTGTTTTTGAGGCTTAATGCACACTTAAAGGACCAAGCATTTTGTAAGCACAACTTTTCTTTAACTTGAAATACAGTTGATCTACAAGCTGTGTTAATTTCATATTTACAGAAAAGTGATCCCGTATACTGGGCTATACAGTAGGTATAATAACTTCTAGGTGCATCCATGCTGCTACAAATGGCAGTACTTCATTCTTTTTTACAACTGAGTAATATTTCGTTGTATGTATGTGCCACATCTTCTTTATTCTTTCATCTGTTGAGGGACACAGGTTGCTTCCATGTCTTGGCTTTTGTAAATAGTGCTACCATGAATATTGGGTTTCATGTATCTTTTTTATTTATAGTTTTCTCTGGATATATGACCAGGAGTGGGATTGTTGGATCATAAATAGATCTATTTTTAGTGTTTTTTTTTTTTAGATCTATTTTTAATTTTATAAGGAACTTCATTCTGTTCTCCAAAGTGCCTGTACCAACTTACATTCCCATCAACTGTACAGGAGGGTTTCTTTTTTCATCACACTCTTTCTATCACGTACTATTTATAGACTTTTTGATGTTGGTCATCCTGACTAGTGTAAGGTGATACCTCATTGTGTTCCTGATTTGCATTTCTGTAATAAATAGTGATGTTGAGCATCTTTGCTTGTGTCTTTTGGCTATCTGTATGTCTTTTTTGAAGAAAAATCTTTTTGTGTCTTCCGCCCATTTTTTCTGCTGGGTGTTTGTTTTTTTTTTTATATTGAGCTGTATAAGCTGTTTGTATATTTCGGAGTTTAATCTCTTGTCAGGCTTCTGAGATGGCTCAGTTGGAAAAGAATGCGTCTGTTAATGCAGGAGATGCAGATTCGATCCCTGGGATGGGAAAGATCCCCTGAGGAAGGAAATGTCAACCCGCTCCAGTATTCTTGCTTGGGAAATCCCATGTTTAGAGGAGACTGAGGCTATAGTCCATGGGATTGCGACAGAATTGAACATGACTTAGCAACTAAACCACCACCACAATAACAACAAATCTCTCGTCAGCCAGATCATTTGCAAATATTTTCTCCATTATGTAGGTTGTCTTTTCATTTTGCTTATGATTTCCTTTGCCATGCAAAAACTTTTAAGTTTTTAGTTCCTATTTGTTCATTTTTGTTTTCATTTCCATTACTCTAGGAGATGTATCCAAAAAGATATTGCTGCAGTTTATGTCAAAGAATGTTCTGACTGTGTTTTCCTCTAGGAGTTTTCTAGTATCTGTAGCATATTATATTTAGATCTTTAAGTTTGAGTTTATTTTTGTATATGGTTTTAGAGAATGTCCTAATCATTCTTTTACATGCAGTTGTCCAGTTTTTCCAGAATAACTTATTTTCTCCATTGTATAGGCTTGCCTCTTTTGTGGTAGATTAATTGACCATGGGTGAGTGGGTTCATTTCTGGGCTTTCTATTCTATTCCATTGATCTATGTCTTTTTTGCACTAGTACAAAATTGTTCTGATAACTGTAGCTTTGCCATATAGTCTGAAGTCAAGGAGTTTTATTCCTCCAGCTCTGTTTTCCTTTCTCAAGATTGTCTTGGCTTCTCATGGTCTTTTGTGTTTCCATATAAATTTTAAAACTTTTTGTTCTGGTTCTGTGAAAAATGCCAATGGTAATTTGGTAAGGAGTGCATTGAATCTATAGATTGCCTTGGGTAGTATATTTATTTTGACAATATTGATTCTTTCAATCCAAGAACATTATTCTTGGGATTCTTTCTGGTTGTCATTTTCAATTTCTTTCTTCAACATCTTAAAGTTTTCTGAATGCATTCCTTTGGTGTCCTTAGGTAAGTTTATCACTAGGTATCTTCTTATTTTTGATGTGATGGTAAATGAAATTGCTTCCTTAATTTCTATTTCTGATCTTTAGATGTTAGTGTATAGAAATGCAACAGATTTCTCTGTATTAATTTTGTATCCTGCAACATTACTGAATTAGTTGAAGAGTTCTAGTAGTTTTCTGGTAGTGTCTTTAGGATTTTCTATGTATAGTATCATGTCATCTGCAAACTGACAAGTTTACATCTTTTCCAATTTCAATTCCTTGTATTTATTTTTCTACTCTGACTTCTCTGAGTTCTGTGGCAAGAACTTCCAAAACTAAGTTGAACAAAAGCAGTAAAAGGGGATAGTCTTGCCTGGTTCCTAATCTTAGAGGGAAGATTTCAGTTTTCTGCTGTTAACTATGACATTATCTATGAGTTTAGCTGTGAGTTTATATGGCCTTTGTTATTTTGAAGTAGATTTTCTCCATGCCCACTTTCTGAAGAGTTTTTTTTTTAATCATAAATGAATGGTTATTTTCATTAAAAGCTTTTTCTGTATAAGCATAAATTTTATATTTACTTGAAAACCAAAACATTTGTGTGACTTTTTATTGTGATATTCACCTTATTGTGGTGGTCTGGAACAAAACCCACAGAATCTTCAAGTATATATGCACTCCAGGTTGCCAGAATCTACCATATGAATTATTCTTGGCTATTTGAAATTAGTTTTTAATATTTAGATTAATATTTGCTGTAAGAATGAATGTATGTATGAATGTATGCTGCAAGGAATAGGGTGGAGTGAAAGGAAAATCATGAAAAAAATTGCTGAGGGACTTAAAGAGATCAGAGCACCAAACTTCAAATAATAATTTTGTGATTGCAACCACACTAAACTTCTGAAAATCTTTTCCCACCACACCACTCCCAGTTTTTCCTCCAATTTTACTGGGTTTGCTATTCTGCTTATTGACATATTATATGACATGACAGTATATTTAATATTAAATGACTATGATTATTGTTTACTTAGTTACTGTTCTGTATACTGAACATTCTTCCTTATTTATGTGAGTTTTAAAAAATGTGATTATTCTTTTTAGGGAAAAGGATTACATATTCATTCATTCATCTAATAATTTGTTTAACAATATTGGGAAATATACAAACTAGACTTTGGGCATTAGGCAGTAAATAAGATATAGAATGTACTTGCCCTTATATGTTTTACTTTGTAGGGAGGAGAAGATAGTCAGTGAACAAATGAATGAGATGATTTCAGATAGTAATAAATGCAATGAAGAAAATAAAGTGGTATAAAAATTGGTTGGAGACAAGGCAGGAGACATTAGACGTGGAGCTGATAATCAAATCATATCATTGTTCAGTGGCTGAGTCCCATCCGACTCTTTGCGACTACATGGGCTTCAGCATGCCAGGCTTCCCTGTCCTTAACTATCTCCTGGAGTTTGCTCAAATTCATCTCCATTGAGTTGATTATGCTATCTAACTGTCATCCTCTGCCACCCCCTCTCCTTTTGCCTTCAGTCTTTCCCAGCATCAGAGTCTTTTCCAGTGAGTCAGTTCTTCTCATCAGGTGGCCAAAGTACTGGAGCTTCAAATTCAGCATCAGTCATTTCAATGAATATTCAGGGTTGATTTCCTTTGGGATTGACAGGTTTGATCTCCTTGCTGTCCAAGGGACTCTCAAGAGTCTTCTCCAACCCCACAGTTCAAAAGCATCAATGATAGGAAAGAACTATCCAGCACATAAATGGGCAAGAGTTTTCCAGGCAGATATTAATAATAAAAATATTCCTAAGTGTTATGTGCTTGGCATATCTGTGGAACAGAAAAAGAATTCTGCTGTGGTTTAGTCAAAGTGATAGAAGAGGTTAGAGGAAGATAATATTGTTGGAAATATCAGTAAGTGCCAGGTAATAAAGGGATTTGAAGACAATGGTAATAAATTTGGATTTTATTCTGAGTGTATTGAAAACTCATTGGAAATGAATTTTCTTTTCATACAAGAAGAGTCAAAGGAAAGAAGCCATTGAAAATTGTAGATAAAAAGGTGCAATGTAAGACTTTAGAACATATAGAAAGATTTGGGGGAAAACCTATGTAAATGATAAAAATTTATGAGCATTTTTCTTTGCAATAAAATTTTTATAACAAATACAAATTGTGATAATTCAGTAAGTCTGTTTTCCAGTGCTGATTTATTGTACTGTTGTTGCTTAGTAGACATTGTCAGTAGTAGTAGTAGCAGTTTCAGAGACACTGGCCATTGGATGCTCCAAGGATGCTTTGGACATATATTTCTTGCAATCTCATGGACTCTGTGGTGATTTTTCTACTTCCATTGAAAGGAAAAACAAAAATTTTACCATCTCTTCCCCATGTCAGTCTTATAAAATTGGAATTTTTATGACATTTATCCTAATTAATATAATTTGTGAATGGCATGCATTTGTCATTGGGATTTTGACTCCTTGTGAGTTGTGAGCTAAAATAGCTTGTGCTGTTTTGGGCTGAAGCATTTAATTACTAATGTGAGACTTTACACATCACTACATTTAAAATGTTTATTTAAAGAATCCTTGTGCTCCTTTTTAGAAAAATACAAACATTTCTTGGTCAATTATTACAAACTTCAGGTGAAAGGTAAATTAAGCAACAATTTCAAGTAGTTAGGCAGGCATAAACAATGTAGTTTTATATAAGTTGGAGTTGTGCACTCTTTATATATTCCAATATATAAGTGTTACTCTCCATCCATCGAAGGTGATCTTTCTGAAATGGAAAATAGATATTTGAGTGTCTATTGTGCAAACTAGCAAGAATAATTAAAAATAATCAACTTATTTATTTAAAACCTCAAGCAACCCAGACACTATCCTGAAATTAATTTAGTAAGCTAGTGTTACATAAATTCTAAGAACAGATGAGTTGAAGAAATCCTGTGGGAAAATAACATATGGGGTGCTAAAATATGCTAGGTATCATGCTTCTGCAGAGCTTTCTATAAATCCAATATTGGATTTATTGTGTATGACTCATTACAACTCTGTAATGCAAATTAAGATAAAAAAATAACATATGCCTATATGGGCTTAAAAAATTTTCAATCTCACTATTCATTTATGAATAATTTATAGCTATCCTGTGACATATTTTCCTAAATATACAATAAGGTAAATTTGGAATTATTTCCAAAGACACTTTAGGACCACATGTTTATAAAGTCATTAATTTTAAGACAGCTGCACCCTTGGCAATACTGTGGCCTAAACTAGACTTTCTTTAATATATTTTTCTCTGAAGCATAAATTTGCAACTATTCTCATTTACAGTTGTTCCCCAGCATCCACCAGGGATTGATTCCTAGATCCCTCCTCAGATGCAAAAATTTGGGGATGCTTAAGTCCCTTGTATAGAAAGGGATAGTATTTGTATATAATTTACACAATCTTCCTGTATACTTTAAATCATCTCTGGATTAATTGTAATAAGTCTAAATGCTATCCAAATACTTGTAAAAACAATGTAAATGCTATATAAATAATTACCTATACAACAAATTTAATTTTTGTTTTTTGGAACTTTCTAAAATATTTTTCCCCAAATATTTTTGATACACTGTTGTTTGAGTCTGCAGATGCAGAATCCACAGATACGGAGAGTTGACTATATTTAGATTTTCTTTCATGATGTTCCTTGATACCAACAACTTGTTCTACAAGATATTTATTTGAGACTAGGGACATGTTTCACAGTCATGGAAGTGAACAAAAGTTGACAAACATGTATCTGGGGGTCATTAGTTTTATATTTTAACTAACTGAGCAAATCAATTGGACCCTTAGGACTTAGAAAAGAAAAAGTATTACTTCTTAAGTGCTTAACTTATTGGGCAATGGCTGAGATAAAGAACTGTCTCAGTGGTTTCTTGACGGTTACTTGCTTATCCTCTGAGTTTTTGTTGTTGTTGTTCTACAACTGTAAGAAGATATTTATCACTGCAGAATGTACCGTTAGAGCTCAGCACAGATTGAAAAAAAGACTACTGTCATATGGTGACAGTGAACTTGGTGCAATCCCTATGCCACCATGGAATTCATTAGGAGAGACAGAGACAGTGGGCTTTTGCAGAAGCACATAAGTAGAGCAGTCCTGGAGGTTGGATAATTTGTAACAGATGTTCCATATAATGAATGGATTATGGGGAGAGTGTCTGCAATGCAGACTATCTCATTCAGTGGGTATGATCAATGCTTCTTATTAGCTTGACTTAACATTCTGTGAACTGAGGTTGTGAGACAAATATGTGAGCTTTGATTTACTGATACACACATATCAGGTAATAAAATCTCTTCGAAACAGAGATTAGGTATCTCAAATGAAGTTTACTAATAACAGTCCTATTTCTTGAGTTGGCACAAAAGAAATAATTACATGAACCAATAACTGCCTGAACTTGTTTAATGCCATATTTTTCTGTGATTAATGTGCACTAAAATTAACCAAATTAGAACACTGACAAATGAGAAAGCTGACAATTTAGTATAGATGATTAATTTTTGTTAACTTATGTGATTTAGGGAAAAAAAATCCTTTGTTTGAAATTCTGTACTTTTGACCCAGAATGTGTTAAAAGCTAAGACATAATTCCAGAGGAACTTGAAAACCATTCATACTATTTGTTTTCAATTAAAAAAATCTAAGTACTTCCAAATCTTTTAGTGTCCTTGGTGCTGTTTATAAAGGCTTTTTACTTTAATTTTTGCATTGCTTCATTGCCAACTAAAAGTATGCAAAATTTCAGGTAAATATTCATATAATGAATATTTATGTTCTTAAAATATTAAAGACTATGATGTAAATCAATTTATAATATTTGGGGGGGTTCATTTCATATGCTATCAAGCTGGTTACTTTTAGATAGGCAGATAGTGATGATTGTCACTGGTAGAAAAGCAGTAATCTTAGGGCTCTATTATAGATTCATCTACATATCTTTTCTAGAATGAAATATAATTTGTGCATTTAACTTTTTTTAATTCAGCCTTAGCCTCTTGGTGACTTTGTGTAACTGTACTTCAAGCTCTTATTTGTTTCACACATAGGAAATTCTCTTGTGCACTAAGGTAGCTATTGTAGTTTGCTCAAAGATGAGACCTCCCACAATGGAATCCATAATGTAAATAAATACACTAATATAAGCAATCCACTTCTGGAAAGTGAGGGAAAGCTTCATCAACTCAGTTAACTGAATATACTGAGATGGTCCCAATGGTGTTTCACAGTTCATGCTAATGATGGTAAACCCGCAGAGAACACAGTTATGCCAGGCTTAAAAACATGCTCATTTGGCCCTGAGGAAGAAGAAGCAACCAAATTGCTCCCATTCACCTTTAGAATGCTTATCAAAGTGTAAATGAACAAGATGGACAGAACAATCATAAAGTTATCAGATATTTCATCAGTGGATAATCAGATAGGATTGTTTGTTGGATAAATGTAGACCATTTTCTTGTTTATAGGTACCATGAAGAACAATGATTCACCTCCAACTTCCTAATCTTAATGATTAGGGAAACATATTCTTCGTCTGGTGAAGAATATCAACAACAGTGTCTTGCATTTTCTGAAAAGCATTCCACCACTTGAAATCTCAATTCATTTTCTTATTAAATCTGCAACTTGGATATTATGTCCCCATTTTACAAATGAAGAATCCAGAAGAGGTAAAATGACTTGCCTCCAGTTATCCAGGAGATAAAGAGTTAGATCCAAATCCTGGCCTGAGGTTATTTTTAGGATGCTACAATGTATGGGCTGTGTAACCTGGCTTCGATCACACCCATTTTAAAAAAACACGAGTCATCTTTAAGTTGGGCTATTGAGATTCAGCAAACATTTACAGTGCACCAGCTATAAATTAGTGCAGCATTAAGGGCACAGTTACCCAAAGATCTTTTTTCCAAACAGCACAAGTACAGCAGATCTTTTCCCACTACTTTTTGCACATTTTGAATTTATGCAGTTTTATTTTCTCACAGCAATAATTAACCTTGCAGCTGTCATTTTTATGTCTTAGTTTTTCAATAGTTGACCACTTTGACTTTTGTAGAGATAATTCTCTGTTTTAATAAACTGCTTTTTTTTTTGGCAAAAGTAGGAAATATTTCTTCCTTTCCTTCTCAGTTTTTTAGGTACCTCACCAATGATTCACAAATTTCCAAAAGCAAAATCTACTGTTATACTCAATCTATAACATAGGAACCCATGTACTCATGACTGCTAATCTTTACAAATAATGTATTAAATAGATTTTCTCCATAAGTACTAAGCAACATGTTTTACATAATTTAGTTTAGAAAAAATAAAAAAGACATCAATTTTGAAAGATTTTTTTAATCAAGAATGAGTGGCTTATTCTTTTTTTTTCCTCATCATCTGCTGTTCAGTTTCATCCCTACTCTTTCACCTCACTTGCTCTAACTCATTAGAAAGCTAATTGCCTTTGTAATTCCAAATTAAGGAGTAGTGAAATGGAGACATTACCTTTACCAGGTGTTTGGGAGGACAAAATCCAATTTGCAGTAAAAGTTTCTTCCAATCAGTGTTAGCCCTCTGTTCAGGCTGCATGGATTTTGTGTGGGTTAATGAAGAATCATTCAGAGTCCAGGCTATATGTTGTATTGTGTTACACAAAATCAAGAAAATAATTAAGAATTGAGTACTCTGGAATATAAATTGAAGTAAAACAAGATTTGGGGATAGAATCTAAAGTGAACTTACCAATTTTGTATTATCTTCCTTGGGGATATGCCCAGTCATTGTGTTGACATCCAGCAGAATTTTTGCTTGGAACTTGGATTCCACATGTGGATACCAAAAAAGGGCCATGTAATAATGTATATATATGCCCTGCAAAACTAGGGCTTTCCCTGAAAACAAATTACTACCCAATATTCAAAAGACATGCTAACACAATTTATGTAAAAGTCACAGGAAACAGTGCATTCAGGGAAATAAAAAGGTTAGGTTTCAGAAAGTTTAGGTTCAAAAGGTTAGGTTTCCTAAACCAACTGTTGGTTGGTTAGGCCGTGCCTACATAAAGTATACGAAAAGTAGGCAGGATGACATTTCCAAACAATTCAAACAAATGAATAGACATATAAAATGTACTTCTGATATTTTAGCTAAGCAACATTGGTGACCTTAAGGACATCCTTTTGAAAATCAAAGACCATTTTTGTTTGTTTGTTTGTTTTCTGCTGTTTTGTCTTCAAGGCTCTTAACATAATTCACTTATAAGTAGATGAGAAACAATGAACATCAAAGTTTTGAAAGAATAGGGACTGCAACTGGACAGAAGTTTAGGCACTCTTTTAAAGCAACTGGCCACTTTTTTCTTGCTTAATAATTGGGGCAATTGGAAGAAAGTTTAAAATGAGAGAACAAGGAGAGATCATGTAGAAAGAGGTCTATTATTGACTGATTCTTACTATTCCTGAGGATATTTTGTCCAGAAGTGATTTCTTTCTATTAAAACATAAAATGTTTAGAAAACAAGCCCCACAAGATGTCCTGAGACAAGTCCCAAACCTCTCTGAGGTTAGTTTCCTTATCTGCAAATTGGAATTAAAAATAGTAACCCTCTCATATTGTTTTTATAGGACACTCTAGATATATAAGATGAAATAATTCATAGAGAGACTTTTACACAGTTCTTGGCATATAGGAAGAACTTAACAAATATTAGCTGTTTCGTCAATAGAGCTTATGATCAGAAAGCAAAATGTGCTGCTCATATATCTGTAATCATACTCTTTGTATTATATTATAAAAAGTGTCCCTTCATGCTGGGGACATAAGTTGCTTGTGATTAGCTGTAACACAATGCCTGTTTCATATTATGCATGCATGCGAAGTCACTTCAGTCATGTCCAGATCTTTGTGACCCTATGGACTGTCGCTCCTCTGTCCATGGGATTCTCCAAGCAAGGATACTGAAGTGGGTTGTCATGCATCCCCCCTCCAGGGCATCTTCCCAACTCAGGGATCGAACCCTGGTCTTCTGTGTCTCCTGCACTGGCAGGCAGGTTCTTCACCAGTTGTGCCACCTGGGAAGTCCTCTGCCACGTATTATGTGCCCTATAAATGTTTGATGAATAGCTACTGAATGAATGAGAGAAGAGTGAGCAAGGGCTAAAGTTGAGCAACCTGCTCAAAGTCACACACCTAGTTAGAGCTTGTGGGGACGCAGAACATTCTGTCTGACTTCAAACCCTACGCTTTCCTTAAGATCCTGCACAGCTTTTCATACATTATCACTTACCTCTCTCCACTTACTCTGATTTCATTATTACACTGAATTTGCCCTTGTCAAGGTCATCAATTATTTCAAACTGCTCAAACCAGTGGTATCTATTTGTTCTTGATTTACTTGCATTTGACACTGAAGGCTGTTTTCTCCTACCTGAAATTGCCTTTTCCTGTCTCTAAGGTTTGGTGTCTTTGATCTTCCACTTAGTTGCTGTCTGGCAGCTACTTCCCCATCTTCATGTAGCTTCCTCCTCTTCCTCAACGTCAGTGTTTCTGAAGCTTCTGTCTTGAGCTTCTTCCCCTTCTCATTCTTCACATGCTGTCTTTGCAATTTCATTTTCATCTCATCATGCTGAAATTTACATCTCAGTTCAACCCTATTCTCTCCTGATCTCTGTAGCCACAAATCTATTTACTTACTGGATATTTATCTCTCTAGAGAGCCTTATCTTAACTGCTCTTTCTTCATTCCCCAATTTGCCTATCTCCTTATCTTCCAGATAAATTGAAAAGCATGACCATTCTTAATTAGGATGGCCACTTAATTTATCATCTAAGCCCAGACAATTTTGAGAGAAAGGACTTCATCAATAATTATGCTGGGTCTCCGAGTTTAACCTGGAACTGCCTTGGTCTAAGCAGACTGTACGTCTCTCCTCCCATTGACCACTCAGTTAAGTATTACCGCTGGGATTTATCCTGGCCTCCTCTTCTCATTTTGCATAATGTGAGCCACCAAGTTCTGTAGACCTTGTCTCCTTCCTATCTCTTTAATATATGTGTTTCTTTCCATCTCAATTACCATTGTCTTTTATCAGACCCTTCTTATTTCTTATCAGGATTATTGCCATGGTCTTCCATTTGGTCTCATGCTCCTCTAAAACATGCCCTGCTTTGTCAGAATGATCCTCTTGAAGTGCATATCTAATTCCATGCCTTTCCAGTTTTGGCCCTTTAATGGCTATCTATAATCTGTGGCATAAAGGTAAGCTCTTTCCCGTAACATCAGACTTATACCCAATCCTGCCTCACCACTTATCCTTCTTGCACACTAAAACTGTCTCGGCATATAGTAGGTACTCACCAAACAATAAATAAAATCAGCATATAAAACATAACCCCACATACCAAGAACTTGCTTCAACAAGTTTACATAAGTGAAAAGTAATAGTAGATGTTATTTTTATAATAGGATGGACGCATTAAAAAAACATGTAAGATTTGTGGAGCAAAATACAAAGTGAATTGTGATTACCTTTCAATTTGTGATTCAGAAATATGTGTGATATAAAACTTATTTGATTAGATTTTTCTTAAAATGCAAGAGGGAAGTCAATGTACTTGTTTCATAATAGCAAAATGCTCCCCAGAAAGTCTAAGTCAGTTGATGGAAATATCAGTTCCTAAAAGAGAACTTGGCTTCTGGCAGGCACTCAATATTTGTTGAGTACCTAAATATAAGAAATTTAGTCTCCATCAATTGGTTGTCTATATACAGTGACAATTCATTTGTTCATTTTATGTATAACTGTGGCAAGCATTTGGTCATTTGATCAAGTCACTCCAGTCAACTATTATTTCAGTGAACCAAACTAAATGTTGCACAGAAAATCCACAGTCAAAAATGTTACTTTTTAGTCAGTTGTTAGAGTTCCCAGATTAGCAAGCAAGCACATGAAAAGTACAAGAGAAAAAAAACTAAACAGCTATTCAGCATCTAAGAGAAATTGTATAGATGTCAATCAAACTAGTTAATGTAGAAAATGTCTAAGCAAGTGATTTGTATACATTATTTTATGTGTCTTACCCAATACTAGTGACAGTAGTGATCTAAAATTCCCACAGTGCTATACAGGATATTCTAATAAGACTTTGCAATGAATGAGATTAGATTTTCTTCTAGACAAGGACATTTTATTTTATATCTCAATTTTAAAGCTTTTTTAAATATTGGAAAAACAAATATATTAACCAAATAATTTCTATTGTGCTCTAAAATATAAATTACTGGCAAATTTGTTTAATATTAATATTAACATTAAAATTACACCAAAAGCATTTGTTATTGTTCTTTTGAGCCTCAAATACCAGCACATCATCAAACCCAGCTTTGTTTTTTGTGATTTATAGCTCCTTTTCTTTTTCCCTGGAGACTCTTTTTATTCCAAGACATTACTCCACCATATGAAGGCTTATGCAAACTCTAAGCCTGTCATTTCATATTAGATTAGTGGTGGAAAAGGAAAACTGTGCGAACTCTGGATAGTTGTGCCAAACACTTGTGCATTTTAAAGCTTGAAAGTTTAGTAGTGGTCAGATGGTAAAATACATTTATATCAATTTGGAATCTACACATTTCAAAAGGGTAGTGCTTTGAGATATATAAAGGCAGAGAACATTAATACTGGTTAATTTTCAAACCTACATGTATAAGAAATATGTTCAAGATTTTCATTGAGCTTGAGTTTCCTTTTGTATTTGGAAAAGTGATAGTGTGTACTTGTATCTCTCCAAGGACAAAAGGCAGAAAACTTGAGAATTTTTCTCTCTTGCTGGTGAGGATCACTGAAGAGTATATCTTGGAGAGAATTTGGAGAGTATTTAATCAAAGTTTCCAAGTTGGTTTCCATCAGATGGTAACTGGTATCTTTAGATTATTTTCAACTATTTGAAAACAAAACACAACAGATAACACTTCACAACTAGTTAAAATGTAAATCCTTTTTCTTTTTTTTCTGTTAGCTAGAGTTAAATTATCTAGTTTGGTAACACTGGCTACCTCATGATAAAAGATTTTAGTGGAAATTTAAATAGAAATATGAATTAATGATTACTTCAACATAACGAACAAAATCTTTCAAAACATAAGGCTCTTGAGGTAGAATAATAGAAAATGATCTTTTGTGTGAAAAGCTGATGAAACCTCTGAGGAGGCTTTAGTATGCTATTTTTATAGATGAGCAAACACATTAAAACGACTTTGTTATAGCTGATCCTCCCCTTTGCTAAAGTCCTTTTGTTCCTGTAGCTTCATACATAATCTGATGCTGTGCCTGGCTGACTTCGTGGTGTATTACTTCTGCAGTCACACAAGGTCCCTGTCTTAGAAGGTGCCTATGCTTGGATTAATGTTCTGCTGTCACTGTCTTAAGATTCTTGTCAAACTTTTGCATTTTCATTTTGCACCAGGACCCACAACTTATGAAGTCAGTCCTATAGCTATGCCTATGGATTTTCATAGCATTTCATTATTTCCCCTAGAAGATGTAGGTTATCTAGGGAGCTTTCTTCCTTGGTGTTTCTCACCCCATTCCCAAAGGTGGTTCTCACACTAGCGGACAAGCCACTTGGTCTCACACAGAGGGCTGAGATCTTGGCATCTACATCTGCTTCTATTCTGCAGCAGGGCTTGCTACAGAGCAGGTGCCAGATGAATGGGTGAGTGAATAAATAAATGGCAAATTATCAACAGATGCCTGTGACTTATTTAACTGGCACAACAAATTCTTAATAGCTTCTGTTTTGAAATAAAAAGTGACAAGGTTGATCAGCAGAGACTAAAGGTAAAATATTCAAGGAAAAATATTGGAAAGAATAAACGGAATTGAACTGATGAGATGTTTGAAGCAAGTGAGATTGAAAGACATTCTGAACTCCAGGTTGACTCAGAAGTGATAGATGGAAGGAGGAATGAATAGTTAAAAGCAGTCAGATTTTTCTCAACAAATTGTGTCCTGAAGTAGATTCTTCTCAAATTTAGTTTAATACATGTCATATCTATCTTGTAAATTGTAATTCAGGGAAGAAAAGTTGTCATTCAAGTTTGGGGAAAAGAGGGTATACAGGCAGTGCGTTCAGAAAGAACCAAGAGATTGTGGATTGTTCTTTGACCGTGTATGCCAAGACTTTCTTGATCTACTGTTTTTCATTAATTAATAACAGAGCAATCTGAATAAAAATTTGTATGAAGAAGTGCATTTTTTATTGTTTTCTCTGCCTGCGGGCAGAATAGACAGAGCTCAGACTCAGGTTCCCAGTTAGTTTAGCTAAATGCATTTTATTCTTTAAACCATGATAGTTTCTTATCCTTATATTCTCTTTGGTAAACATATTTCTGACAGTTTTGTAAAATAAAATAACAAAAAACTAACACTTCTTTCTCTGTTGTGTTTTATGTTGTGTTTGGTCACCTCTCATAATGCTTGGGAGTATCAGTTCTTTACAAATTGTGTATTCCCCTCAGTGAGGTTATCCCTTAATGGTCTATCTCCTTTTCCATAGAGAATATAATACAGTTTTATCCATCTTTAAAGAGGTTCCCTGTAGCATTGTCTAGATTTACTTTCTCCCTTGTTGCTGTATCACACTTGAGTAAGTGACTTAAATTGTGCACAGATGTCCAGGTGTGGCTTTAATTTCTTTTTATATTCTGGCAAAATAACTTATTTTAAGTTCATTACTTCTATTATGAGTCTCCAAATTATGCATGGTGCTGTTATAAGGCTGGTTCACTGAATATTAAGTATATGAGAGCAAGCAATTTTATGCTTCAGATGATTATTTATGAGAAAATTCAATTTTTGGAGGATGATAATGATGGTGGAATAGAGGTGAATAATAGCACTGACATTCACAAGCAAAATAAAGCAACAGTGGAAACAAGCATTTGGGGGAAAGACAGCTTTCAAGCAGTGCGTGAGAAGAGAAGCAGGGACCAGCTCTAGTCGGGGAAGCTCAGATTCCAAACAAGCACTGATGAGGTCTTGGGGCCACACACCTGAGCCCCAATTTAGTGCGCTTGTGGGGTCAGGTGAAGAATTGCAGGATTTGATGAGATGCGCCAAAGAATGTCATAGACTTTCTCTAATGGGAAAGGAGACAATCTCCTAGGTTATCTAGGATAATATGGACTTTAGTCCCCTGTCTCCACGGAAATAGAATTACAGAGTTATAAAAACACATTCCTTGCTAGCTAAGAATGTTCCGCATTCTCTGAGCTATACAATGAAGGTATCCTATACGAAGTATGGTGAAATTGTCTTTACCATTCTCATTTTATGACACTCGAGTAAGTGTGCTTTAAGGATTCTGCTGCTAAAATTGTAACCATCATTAGAACACCTTCATCTAGAGAGCTCAGCTTTGGTCCTGTCGCCTGAACTATTAGAAGGCCCCAAGTTTACAAACCCAATGGTGGGAGGAGTGGGAGAAAGAAGAAGACAGGGTAAAACTATTTTGAGTTTCATGTTACAACATTAAGAGCTGCAATATTCAAGCATCTGAGTTCCTTCAATTACCAGGAAGCTTCAGAAAGAAAAAAGAAAAAAAAACAGAATCTTTACTTTAACTTTTAAATCTGTCTGAGACTAGCCAGATAGAAGAGGCAAGCTATTTTTACTAGTTTTAGAAAAATAATACAAGTATATAATAGAAAATTGGTGACTTGAAACAACTCACTTCAAATGAAAGCTTGAGCTGAATGTTGCATGAATATTCAGACAATAGCAACCTGTTTGAAATTGCTATTGAGTGTAATTCCAAATTTCTGCATTTTATCATCTCCTAGGCATAAAGCCAAAGGCTAAAAGAACAGAACACAAAAAAGTCGAGCCTGAATTATATTCTAAATGCTGTTGAGTTTAATTTTACTTACAAAGCAGAATGTTACTTTGCCACTTAAATATGCCCCTCGCAGCCCTGTAAAAATACCTGGCTTCTTGTTATCAGCCTCTAAATTGTGTTATTCATTTAGAAAGCTCCAATTTTAAGAGCATCATTCTAAATTACTAGGCAAGTGCTACACAATAAATACACATAATCTAAAACCGACTGTAGTGAGAGAATAAAGCAATTTTCTATAAAATTGACTGTAGTGTGTGGCTTGCCATTCCATAAGCCTTGTAACTTGAAAGGCATAAAGGAAAAATTTTAGCTAAATGAAATATCATGAGAGGATGAGCACTTTAAAAAGTTGATGTTTTGTAATTGAGTAATACAGATACACATTGTTATAAATTTGGAGACGAGTTCAAATAACCTTCGGAATAGAAACAAACACACGCAAAAAATGAGCATTCTGCCACTCACCCAGATACACATCTGTTTCAAAACAATGTTTTACTTGGACCAGTAGTAGATGTACTACCCCAAATCAATAAACCTTGGGTGACACATACAACTAAAACAGATGATGAAGCTTACATGGGCCTTGTATTTCCTGCTCAAGATTTTTATAGTATTAATGAATTATTGAAAATTATGATTGGAAAACACTCCAAGTGAATAAAACAAGTTAATGTAAGATATAAGTTTTTGTTACAAATTGTGTAATTTTTCTTTGTAGAGATCATGCAAGGGGTCTTAGCATGCAGTAGTCACACCAGTCAAATGTGATTTTTTTGAGACCAAAGAGGGAGAGGTGGGATTCTGGTAATATTCTAGCTCTCGTCTTAAATAGCAATTTCTTGGTGTGATTACTTTATGATTTTTTTTCTTTGAGCTGTATACCTATACAAATATGGTTTTTGTATTTTTATGCAGATATATTGTATCTCCATAAAAAACAAAAAAAGAAAAGAAAGAAAAAGGGGGGAAAAAGAAAAGAGAAAGAGGGCAGAAATAAAGGAATGAAGGAGGCAGAGAAAGAAAGGGAAAGACAGAGAGAAAAAGAAAGAAAGGAAGAAAGAAAAAGAGAAAATGCATGCTTAGAGCGGCATTTCCCAAACTGGCGAATAACGCGCTGAAAGAAATTAGTGCTGTAGGCATTTACTTAATTCAAATAAGATATAGCTTCATAGGGTTGTAGAATCTGGCAGCCTTGCTCGTAGTTGGAAGCCACTTAACTGTCATTTCTGCACAGAGAGACTGTATGTTGACATTTTCAGACTTTTAAACAATCCTTGTCACTTAACAATTGCAAATGCCACCATATTAGGCATGCAGTTTTTCTGTTTCAGGAAGCAGAATTTAGAAGTTAGTGGAGAGAAAAAATGCCTAGGGGTTCCAATAGCTTTACATTTGGAAAAACACATACATACACACAAAAGTTTTGTTTCTCTAGTGTTCAAGTGTCTTTGTGACTCAACTGTGGAAAAATTCATTTTGGCCTTAAGTTGGGTAAACACCTAGTAACCACCTAGTACTAAAGGTGTTTGGGAACCTGAAGTTGGATCTGTGGGTTTTGTCTGTTTCTAAAGAGCAAGTTACCATATAATTGGTTCAAAGGCAAAAGGTTAAAGAATGACATATATTGTAAAATCAAAAGTAAAATGCAAAGTACTCCTGTGCTCAAAGTCCATGCATTTCAGTTCCTTTGTATGATAGTTTATGGTGATCATGTCTTCAGACTGCACTATTAGCATACTCACCCCTAACAAGAAGTTCTGCCTCATCTGAAACACTGTCTGCTGAGGTCTGTACCCTGCAGCCATATCTCCCAGCATGCATCAGAAGGATGTTCCTGATCATTAAATCTGCAGAGGATGCTTGCTGAAAGAGGGATGAAGTGCCAGTTTAAAATGTTGCAAATCTGCCTAGTTCAAGGTGGTTTAAGGGGAACTTTGCATATTCAATCAAAGGGCCCATTTCTGGCCTTACAATTAATCTGACGACATTTCAGAAATCAAACATGCCCCACTTTAAGGAACACATGGAAGCTACGTTTTTAACAATTGCTAATACCACATTCAAACATTTAATATTGTATATAATGATTTAGCAGCTACAATATTTAAGAAATATTTACAAACAAATTCATATCTTTAAAAGTTTAGGAAAAATAGTGAACAAAAATTATTGCTTTGCTATTCAGAGACAGGCTTATTTTTGTGGCAAGAAAGCAGTATTGAAAGGAATAACAACTTATGTAATTATGAGACAACAGTAGTCAAAAGATTATCTTGCATGGCTTTATTGAATGGCTTCTTTTGTAGGCAACAAAATGAGGTGGTGCTTAGGTGCAAGAGTGCTAGTCCCAAAGCCATATGCTTTCACTCAACAGAGATTGATTTATTCCTTCCACAACCACCATCATCAGGAGTAGGGTCAGCCTGAAATCTCTGTTAATCAAAGCAATTAAAAAACATGAAGAAGACTCGAAACACCCAATACTTGTTGACAGCAAAATGATTAGAACATAGTTGAAGAACAGTTGTATCAAGGAGATCAATAAGTACCAAGGAGATTATTTCATGGGATCAGTGATTATCCTACACTTTTAGGATGTCTGGTATAAGCTTTCATTACTTAATCTTGTCTTTCATTTACTTTAACAGGAAAGATAGATTTCCTGTTTTCATGAAGATCTGGTATTTACAATTCATGAGGTATTCTTTTCAGAGAATGACATAGCAAAACTCCAATATACTCTTCACTTTCCATGTTGCAATTAAAAACAATTCCCTGGAATGAGAGTACATGCAGGAAGCTTGAAATGATATCTTCAAAAAACTCAACACTCCTCTTTCATGGGCACTTGAAAGAATGACTAATGCAAGACATGAAGAAGCACTGCTGATTAGATATCTTTAATTTGTTGATGGAATGGGTGAATTATCTTAAAAAATGATTTGTTTGTCCTTAGAAGGCAGCGTCCTGATGAGTATTTAAGAATTTAGTTGTTTACCTTCATTTTGAAATAAACTAATGGACTATATAAAATTCATGAGAGTGAGAGGAATTTCTGAAAATCTGTTGGATTTTTTTTCCCTTAGCGTTCATAACAGGCTGAGAAATCATTGGGATTTTTTACCTCTCAAACCCCAGTAATCTTGCCTGGAGAATTCCATGAACAGAGGAGCCTGGCAGGCTACAATCCATGGGGTTGCAAAGAGTCAGGCATGACTGAGCAACTCTCACTCACTCTTTAAATCAATCAATTAACTGTATATTCTGTTTTAGGACATTTCTTTCTAATATTTCATTTCTGTTTGTTTGTTTTTTTTCCTTCCCATTAGTCTTATGATAGGAGCTTCTAAGTATATTGAAGTTTTCTCTCATGAAATAATTGTTAATACATGGTCTGGTTCATTCATTTACAAGGGAATGCTTCTTGGTGAGAATGCATTAAAATGTCACAATAATTATTTCAAGGAATGTGATATTTGTCCAGTGAATGTTCTCCACTCTTCATTTCCTTAGATAAAATTGCTACTCAAATTTCATTTTCTCATGTGTACCAGACTAAGTGCTCATTTCTTTCAAATCTGAAAAGGAAATTTACACTTAGTAAAACCTTTGATTTCTCTTGGGGAAACAAAAGCAAACTGTAAACATCATAAGCCATAGCTTAGTCTCACATCTACATAATATAATACTGTTTGTGCATGCTAAGTCGCTTCAGTCCCATCCAATTCTCTGCGACTCTAGGGACCAGGCTCCTCTGACCATGGGATTCTCCAGGCAAGAAACTGGATGGGTTGCTGTGCAACCCCCTCCAGGGGATCTCCCCAACCCAGGGCTTGAACCCGTGTCTCTTACATCTATCTTTATTGGCAAGTAGGTTCTTTATCACAAGTGCCACCTGGAAAAGACCTATAATACTGTATAAAAGACTTCAAATATGTTTACCACTTTATATAGCATGGATCCATTTTAGGTGTGAAATATCCTTTTCCTCATGCATTTCCTCTCCTAATAGGGTACTCAGTTAAATTAGTCAAAAATAAATTTGCATACCATGGACCTAGAATAGAGTCTATGCTTAGTGGAAAAGCCAAGGAGAGTTCCAGAAAAGAACAGAGGACTATTCTTCTCAGCAGTAATGCTTCTGAAAGACTGCACTTGGAGGTTTTGGTTTTGTTTTGTTTTTACTTGCTTGCTTCTCAGTTTCACAAACTGATTGGTGGTAGTTTAACAGTAGAAAAAGTAATGATCATAAGTCATTGTTCAGGTTCATAGTTTTGACAAAATTATTTTATAAAATCACATTTCTGTGATCAAATTTTATTTTCCAGATATTTTTCTTCCCAAATAATTGATTTCTTTTTGTTCTGGACAAAAGTCTTGAAACCTTTGTCCTTTTGTTAAATTATAGTGAAAGAAAAGTTTAATGAGATTAAGAAGAGACTTCACTGAAAATCACAAAGAGGCCCAAAGAATTCAGGAGAGTGAAGCATAGATTATCTTTCTTATCCTATCCTTTACTTGGTTCCTGCAATTAACAGCATGCAGTACTCTAGAAACTGGCTGAGGCTCCATCACCATCTATCAAGAATAAAAAGTCTACAGCCTATTACTTATGTATTAATGCCAAGACTATGTGAGGAGTTGAAATTGTCTCATTTCAACTCATGGGGCCTATTCCTCCTCTTTTGGATTATTTCTGCCTTATATTTTTACAATTCTAAACAGAGAAGATTAAAAGTAAAATGAATGGTGAACACTAAACCTAAATTACCCTTTCAGGAGATTTACTGATTTTCATGAGAAGTAATGAGAAGAATTCACGTGGGAGCCCATTATACTTAATCTCAACCCACAGTATGCAGTTCCTGGGAGAGAACTTCCACAATTTAGTGCACTTTTAATGAAATGGTTACTTAGAGCAGATGTTTGCTTTCTTAAGCTTAAAGCTCATTTTCACTTTTCTCTCTTAGGAGTTACTCTGTCTTATCTTGTTTTCTTTGACACTTGCTTTATACCCTGCCTTTTTCTTTGCTGCTTTCTTTTGCTTTATGAACAAATCGCGTTACTTGGTGCTTCACAAGAACTGTCCCCACAACCAGTGCCGTAGTACAACTCTCCAAGCACTGGGCACCCAGCACAGGGCATGCCTCAATAACCATCTGTTGAATGGATGAACAAGCGGGGGATCTTTAAGAAAGAGGCTCTGTTCACCCTCTGTGGGAGCGGTGACACTTCTAAGTCATTTACATCTCTTGGTCACATAAGTTCATTAGAGCAGTTGCTAGATCACTGTAACTTTTATTTATGATTCGGAAATAATACAGGAAATGTCATCCTTCCACTCAAGTCCAGTTCTTTATTGGCATTCACTTGGACTACGTGTCCTGCTCACCCATCATAAGACTGATAATTAAGACTTCCTAAAAATGGAAGCATGGTTAGCTTTGCTGTTCTGAGTGTCTGTTGACTCTTGCTACCTTGAGGAAAAGTCTAATCTCCTTGTTTTAACAGAAGGCTCCTCAGAGCATGATTCTACTTCCCATGCTGAATTCTGTCCTTCTAAGACATTAACCCCACATTTCTTCCTACACAGGAATACCTCTCATAATTCAGCCTGTCTGTTACAGAAGATTGTTCTCCTTTCTTTGCCTGCAAAGATACTGTTAGACACAGCTCAGATGCCTCCTCCTTGTTTAAGCCTTTCTTCATGAGTTCTGCTACTGTCTAGTTTTGCTTCATTGGTACTCTGTTCCTGTCTCTGAACTACCACTTGACATTCTTGGAAGTCACCCCCGAGGTCCTCTGGGCATTCCCAGAGCTGAGCTGGGCACTAGGGCAGCTGATGGTCATCGGGTGAGTGATGAATGGCTTGCTTCCTTCCTTCTCTGTATCTGACAATACCTCCTCCTCTTCCTCCTTTTCTCCTCTTACAGAAATTAGAAGGGAAATAGGAAGAGACTATGGAGGAAGACAGCAGAAAAAAGGTGCTGAAAGAGTATATACAGGTTTTAGGATGACACAGAATTGCATGAACCCCTGCTCTGCCACGTATTAAGTTTTGAACTTGGAAAAAATGCTCTATTGCTTAGAGCTTCTCTCACAGCTTCAATGTGATATTGCAAGTGAAGCTCCTAGTAGTGTATTTGGCACACAGTAAATGTTTGACAAATGTTATCTTTTAAAGGACACTATAATGCATTCTTAGCCAAGAGGAATATTCTTTAACTGGTATTCATGCCTTCAATGAACTGGATATCAACATTCTCCATAGGTATAGTAAGTTTTCTGGTAAGTGCCTGGCTTATTTTAGATGTATGTTATCCCATACCTTTCTTTCTTATAGAAAACCACTGTACTCAGAATAAGAAGACCTGAATTCTAACTCTAGCTTGGCATCTTCCTAGCCCTGAGACTTTGGGAACGGCACTTTACTGGAATAAAAATAGCTTCACTGTCTGTCTCCATATTTGAGGGGAATTGAATGAAACAATGTGCACACATGAACTCCTAGGAAATGCTTCAAAAGTATAAGGTACTCAAAAAGTATTTTTTCAGAATTTAGAAGAATACTGTGCATGTAGCAAGCACCCTGAAGAGGTTTGGGGAAATAATTGTCTGGACAAGAAGATAACTTGAGTGTTCTCACAAAAAGTGAATTCATGCTGAATGGCTTAGCCAGAAACCTGCTAGGTATTGGCAGTTTTTGTGATCTCATTTACAGTTTATATAAATTTCTCTACAGGCTCGCATAGGGCACTTCTAGCATCCCCAGCCCCCACCAAACAGACTCAGGAAACATTCCTGTCTATAAAACAAAGGAGAATGGCATATAAATTCTTTGAGATGTAATTTTAAAAAAAGATCTTCTAACACAGAAAACTGGGTATCAGCTAGGAGATATGGATTATTAGATATGATTAATGTTATTGACATAAAATGGATATCTAAAATATTTTCCTGGTAACACTATTTCTTTTTCCCAGAGGATAATCTGCTAAAAAACCTCATCACAATAAAGAGACAATATATATACGTTATTATTCTTTTTACAAGTGTTTTAGACCTTTATATAATGGGATTTATATTCATGGTGGTATGAGTTTAATATATTTTTTAAGAAGTTGCTGTGTTAACTTACATGCTTAATTAATTGGACATGTTATCTGAAATAGAAATTTTAGTTGTTCCCAGTGAAGAAAATACTAGACAAAATATTATTTGATGAAAATGTTTATGTCCATTATGATAAAACATTAAATGCATCCAACAATGCATTGAAGGGACTTCCCTAGCAGTCCAGTGGTTAGGACTCCATGCAGGCGGGCATGGGTTTGATCCCTCGTTGGGAAACTAAGATCCCACATACTGGGAGGTATGGCCCAAGAAAAACAATGTGCATTGAAGATTAAAAGTAGGCGAAAATGGCTCTACCATGCCATTTCTAGGATCTTAGTATTTACTTCCAGCATATATTCTAAAAATGTTAAGTACTAAGAAAAATACGTAAAGTTTTTCTTGGTGACATAAATTAAAGAGGAAAAAATGAGTTGATGACTCATTGATGAATTCAGGATGGTAGGTATCCAAATTGCATTATTTGGTATTATGAACAAAATGTCACAAATTTATAGGATCAGTCTACTATCTTAGTTAAAATGAAGATTGGGAATTATGAATAGCTCAAAGCAAGAAAATATAGGACATAATTACACAATTAAATTTTAGTATAATGAATTTATTTTATAGATGACAATATTGATTATATTAAGAATACTTAATGGATGAGAAAACGTCATGTATATCACATTAGTGTTACTCCTTTCCCAAAGAGGCAAACAGGACTAAGGGGTATGGTATTTAACTTGACAGTGGATGCCAGACTTAGATAGCATATTTGTATCTTGATTCTTGAAAGATGTCTCTTATCTGGTCGTATGTACATTGACTCTCTTTTCCCTAGTGGTGAGGGAAAAGGGTACTCCTTTATCTAAGATTAACATAAATGACCAAGGCAAAAGGACTCCATTTGTGTCCTTCTCAAGGCTTCCCTGGTAGCTCAGATGGTAAAGCGTCTGCTTACAGAGCGGGAGACCCAGGATCGCTCCCTGGGTCGGGAAGATCCCCTGGAGAAGGAAATGGCAACCCACTCCAGAATTCTTGCCTGGAAAATCCCAAGAACTGAGGATCCTGGTAGGCTACAGTCCATGGGGTCACAAAGAGTCAGATACAACTGAGCGACTTCACTTCACTTCACTTCAAATTCATATGCTAAAACCTAATCCCCAATGTGATAGTATTTGAAGGTTGGATGTTTTGGAGGTAATTAGAGTATGAGCATGGGTGAAGCCCTCATGAATGGTATTAGTGCCTTTATAAAAGAGACTGATCTCACTTCTTCTGCTGTGTAAGGACACAATAAAAAGATGGCCCTCTGTCAATCCGGAATCTGGCCCTCACCAAACACCAAATCTGCCACTGTCTTGATCTTGGAATTCTTAGTCTCCAAAACTATTAGAAATAAATTTCTGTTGTGTATAAGCCACCCAGACTATGGTGTTCTGTTATTGTAACTTGAATGGACTAATAAAGGATCTAAGTGCATAGTGTCATTTCTATATTTACCTAGTGCTTCTAAACTAAATGAGACATGAAATATATCATATACAATTTATCAGTCATATGCTTTCTTGATTTACTCTCAACTCCATCCTATCTGTTGCAAAGCTTGTCTTACACGATTACTGAGAATATTTGACTCATAGTTCTTTTATTGTTTATACAATTATTGCTACTTTATTCAACAGATATTTATTTCTGTGTCCTATGCTAAGCTTTGGGTACACAGATATATATTCTGCCCTTAAGGAATGCTTGCTTTAATACACCTTTGATGGAAAAAAATTGCAGGTGGAGAATGTGGAGTAGCTTCCCTTACATCTGCATCTAGGCCTGGAAGAGACATAAAGGAGCAATGTGTTATGTGATAGCACAGTACCCAGACTAGGTCCAGAGAGAAATATTTTCTCCTTCCATGAGCACTGACCCTTAGGTTTATAGTAGATTTCAAACCGGCTCTTTATGTCTTTTCTTTGTCCCACCTTCCCTCATATGACATGCCATTGCTAGGTTAATCCTTTTTAAACACTGATTTTATGATCTCAAACATCTTCCTTGGCTACCTTCGCCTATTGTCTATAAGATAGTCCAACTTCTTACTCAGCATTTGAGGCTTGACACGACCTATCTTGTCTCACTCTAGTGGAAAATGTACTCTCTGCACCTTTCCTGAAGTGTCTCCCCAATGACCTGCCAAAGTCCCCAAATTCTGTCTCACAAGTTAAAGCCTTGTTCAAGTCTTCTCTCTTTCAGAAAGGCTTGACTGACTATGAGGACTGGCTGCATCATTTGTGGGTCTTAGTGTAAATTGAAAATATGAATCTCTTTGTCCAAAAATTATCTGTAATTTCAAAATGCTGACAGTCAGGTTTTACACCAAGTACAAGGTTTTTCTCAGTGTGGGGCCCTGGGTGATCACACACATTGCACACCTAGGGAGTTGGTCCTGCTGAACTCTCTAGTCCACACTGATCTCCTAGAACACGTATGCACATTCTAGGCAATGATACTCTTTGGAATAAATATCAAGGAAAAAATACATCTTTTGTAAATTAAAAAAAAAAAGCACCTTTCCTACCTTGATGTCTGTACCTTCTCTTTTATTTTTTACTGACCTGGAATCTTTTTTTCAATGAATTTTACAATTAATGAATAAGAACAGTTATTACATCCATCTTCTTAAGGCTTGTGTTAAAAAAAAAAAAACAGTGATCAACTTTATATTTTATACTGAATATTTGTTGTGAGCCTATGCAGGCATCAACATATCATGCTTTATTCCATCTAAATATTCTTTTTGCTTTTTTCCTGCATCTCCAGTGTTGGCACAAAGCTGACTTACACACTTGTGTCAACTTCAATCTGGCATATTGGTGAGAAACCAGGAGACCTTATCTCATGCTTTGAAGGATGGAGATGGGATCCCTATGTAAACTTCCCAGTCCTAGAGCTGGAAGAGACCATAGAAAGCCTCTCATCCTCACTTTGAAGTTCAGTTTTTAAATGCCATGGCATACTAGTTTTCTTTAAGAGAATTCTAGGCAAGAATGGTACTTAAATTCACATCATTAATGTTATGAGAAAACCGTTCCTAGTATGACAGGTCAACTTTCTCATGCAATCACATCAGGGATAATATTTTGTAATCTGAATAAAACCTGGTCCATGGGTTGGCTCAGTGAAGCACCACTGGTAGGTAGAAAGATATTAACAATTATGGTAGGCAATACATGTTTTTCCCTAAAAGAGTGATTTGCACCATTGTTAAATAATGGAATAAACTTTCTTTCACTTTTAAATTACCTCTCACTGATGTTACATCAAGATGATACAACTAGTCAGAAAAAACTTTGCTCCCTCATGAATTAGCTTGTGCTTTGTAAACAGCTAATGATGGCATATATGCCTATGTGCTCAGTCAACTTAGTCATGTCTGACCCTTTGCGACCCTGCGGACTGTGTACCCCACCAGCTCCTTCTGTCCATGGGATTTTTCAGGCAAGACTCCTGGAGTGGAGTGGGTTGCCATTTCCTCCTCAAGATCTTCCCAACCCAGGAATCAAACTCTCATCACTTGCATCTTCTGTATTAGCAACCAGATTCTTTACTAATGAGCCACCTGGCATGACCACGAGGAAAGTTCTAGAATTTTACAATAGTGACACGTTTTATTTTATGAGGGCTCATAACAAAGCTATGGTTTTTCCAGTGGTCATGTATGGATGTGAGAGTCAGACTATAAAGAAAGCAGAGCACAGAAGAATTGATGCTTTTGAACTGTGGTGTTGGAGAAGACTCTTGAGAGTCCGTTGGGCTGCAAGGAGATCCAGGCAGTCCATCCTAAAGGAGATCAGTCCTGGGTGTTCATTTGAAGGACATGTTGAAGCTGAAACTCCAATACTGTGGCCACCTGATGTGAAGAGCTGACTCATTTGAAAAGACCTGATGCTGGGAAAGATTGATGGTGGAGGAGAAGGGGACGACAGAGGATGAGATGGTTGAATGGCATCACTGACTCAATGGACATGAGTTTGGGTGGACTCCGGGAGTTGGTGATGGACAGGGAGGCCTGGTGTGCTTCGATTCATGGGGTTGCAAAGAGTCATACATGACTGAGTGATTGAACTGAAATGAACTGAACTGAACTGAACATATGTACAGTTATACATTTGTTAATTCATTCATGTATCGATTATTTGTTAGAGTATATATTTTATCTAAGTAGAACATTGAAAATACTTGGCACCTTTGATGTTATGCCCTTGTCCTTTGCTCATAGAAAATATGGCCGAGTTTCAACCCAACCGATGGACTCAACACAGTGCTTCAGTTGACTGGAGTTGGTACAAGAGATAAAATCTGTCATATCTGATATGCACATTCTATAAGATAAAAGATAAATTATGACTTTGAGAAACTCACAATGCAATTTATGAGGCAGGCAACTAGCTATAATGCAGTATGATGTGTTAAAATAGATAACAGGACAAAAACACCATTTCGGGGATAATTGATTTTAATGTGTAAAGAAAAATAACAAATCATATGGTTCAACCAAGCCCTATAGCATTTGAGAAGATGGGACTGAAGAGTGTAGGTTCAAGGGTTAAGTGTGGAGTCTGGAGTAGATTCTTGGGCACTGACTCTCAGTTGAGTGTTGTTTCCATTCTACTATTGTGCCTATGGAACCAGTCCCTGTTCTACTTAAACTTGCAGGTAATTCTATTCACTTATACTAAGTGAAGCATAGTTTGGTAAAAGTACCAAAACAAAACTATGTCATTACATGGTAACAACCACAAAACTATCATTAGAAATTAATTCTCAAATAAACCCTAGAATGATTTTGAAAGCTCTTGCTGTTATCATTGTTCTTTATCAGTCATATCCAGACATGAAATGCTGCATCTTCCTCTGAAATGCCAGGGTCACCTTTCTCATAACATATGACCCCTTAGCCTCATTTGCTCACGCTGTCATTCAACCTTTCTGGGACTTTTAATCCAGCATTGAGAGAATTTTCTGTGTGTGACCCACAACTGACACGTTTGCTTTTAGCCATGTGTAGTTTTTAGTGACACAATTTTAATTGAAGAAGAATTAACCAAGTTTGTCTTTCTAACCTAAGTGCATAATTTACAGGCAGCAATATTTTACTAATATTTCAATGTCTCTGTTCCCTTTCTAAATATTTATCTTTGAAGTTAACACTATTTTGATATACCATCATATAAAGCCTTCCAGGATGAATTGTGCTTTATTTTGCTACTGACTTTTACATTGAAGAATAGTCAGTGTCTATACACAAGTCTAGTACCATCCTGGCTATTGAAAGAGTGCTCAGACACTCTTTGGAGGATTTCCATTTCTTCCCTGAAATCACAGAGTACAGGCAGGCAGAATATTATTATTGATCTGAAATTGTCATAAGGTCTCAAAGTGTTAGGAATGTGATAGACAATTCTGTTTTATTGATTTTTGCACAGAACTTTATAAATGGGTCTGGAATGAGGCCAGTTCGTTCGTGTGCCTCTATTTTACTTAGGCCTCTTAGATCCTGGCAATTTATCACCCTGGGTCTCTGGCATCATGCAGGAAGTGTGAAAGTGTGAGTCACTCAGTCATGTCCGATTCTTTGTGACCCCATGGGCTGTAACCCGCAGGCTCCTCTGTCCATGGAATTCTACAGGCAAGAATCCTGGAGTGGGGATTCCCTTCTCCAAGGAATCTTCCCAACCCAGGGTTTGAATTCAGGTCTCCCACATTCCAGGCAGATTCTTTACCGTCTGAGCTACCAGGGAAGCCCATCATGAGGGAAGTTGGGAGGCTAATACTGAATGTAGAAGACTAAAGGAGAAGAGACCACCTGCACTGTTCTACGGTTTCTCTTTCTGTCCTTCCCTTGCCATTGGTAATAACTCATTTGTAGCTGCTCTAATTTTCCTTCTGTGACATCAGTTTTATCCCTGTCTTTTGATCCCAGATCTCTCCAAAGTATAATACCTCCTAATAATTGGAATGGAGCTTTACTGCTTCATATGAGTTAAATTTAATATCTTCAGATTCTCTTAACTTCTGCCCTTCTGGTATTATTCTTTCCCATTATTTATCCTTTCCCCATCCATCAAAGTGACTGAAAAATGCACTATGAATTATTTAAAATTTGTCCCAAGAGCCAATTGTGAAACATACTCCATGTTATTACAGCTAAAAATGACACTATATTATAGTGAATATTTCATAATCTGTTCCATACTACGTTGGCTGCTGTCCTTTATGGGGCCACTGCTTGCACATACTGTGGCTCAAAGTATCTATTAGGCTTAGGATTCAGTTTCTTGTTCACTGTGGTAGATTAAGGATGTCCATTCATATTTTTTAACTGATTCTATTAAGAGGCGAAGTTTAATTCCCTATTCCTTAAATCTGGACTGGACTTGGTAACTTTTTGACTAATAGAATATGACAGAAGTGATGTATTGAAAATTCTGTGACTAGATCATAAGAAGAAGTGAAATGTCTTCCTAGACCTCCTGAAACATTTGTTCTGGGGGAAGCCAGAGGCCTTTTAAAAAGTTGGACTATCCTGAGGTTGTCATAAAAAAAGACCAAACTATTTATGTGGAGACATGCCATGCAGAAAGAGAAAAGTCCAGATATGCCCAGTTTTAAAACCATGTTATCCCAGCCACCAGATTTGTGGGTAAAGAAACTATCTGTGACTTTCTAGCCCTGGCAGAAGTACAGTGAAAACTTTGGGATCCATCTACTTCTAGGACTGAGGCTCTGAGCTGGCTCCAGCTACTTGGCTACACTGGCTGAAGGCCCAGTCATTGTGGAATAGATTCAAAACACCCTCAAGGTTACCTGCCTGATTTAATGACCCACAAAATTGTAAGCATAGCCAAATACTTGTCATTTTACAACACTAAGTTGTGGGGTGGCTTGTGGTATAGCAGTAAATAACCATAAAATAACTGGCTACCTGGAGGTGGGGTGCCACTGTGACTGATGTCTAAACATGCGACATTGGCTTGGGTTGCAGTGCAGAGGCTTGGAAGGCTACGAGGATGTTACTACTAAGAAGGAAGGATCTCAGGGAGACCATCGATA